>NC_069736.1:18651448-18656448 GCF_027358585.1 Pangasianodon hypophthalmus | reverse complement strand
CGCCTCATTCCACTCCTGCTTTCATAATAACAGGTGCTGCATCAGGCACATCCATCAAGACAAAAAAAATCATAACATATTTTTATGACAGAGGCCACACCCCCTTGTTGTAACTGACACATAGTGGCCACACCCCCTCACTCAGACTGAAGCACAGAGGCGACACCCCCTCACTCAGACTGAAGCACAGAGGCGACACCCCCTCACTCAGACTGAAGCACAGAGGCCACACCCCCTCACTGAGACTAAAGGACAGAGGCGACACCCCCTCACTCAGACTGAAGCACAGAGGCCACACCCCCTCACTGAGACTAAAGGACAGAGGCCACACCCCCTCACTCAGACTGAAGCACAGAGGCCACACCCCCTCACTGAGACCAAAGGACAGAGACCACACCTTATAGATTACAGGATCTGAAGTCCATCAAGTCGAGGTTTACATTACTGTGTTACTGTAACACACTTCTCACACACTAACACACTACTACACGCTAACACACTGCACACGTGACTGTAACACACTACTACACACTAACACACTGCACACGTGACTGTAACACACTACTCACACACTAACACACTGCACATGGGACCATAACACACTACTACACACTAACACACTGCACATGGGACCATAACACACTACTACACACTAACACACTGCACACGTGACTGTAACACACTACTACACACTAACACACTGCACACGTGACTGTAACACACTACTACACACTAACACACTGCACACGTGACTGTAACACACTACTCACACACTAACACACTGCACATGGGACCATAACACACTACTACACACTAACGCACTGCACACGTGACTGTAACACACTACTCACACACTAACACACTGCACATGGGACCATAACACACTACTACACACTAACACACTGCACACGTGACTGTAACACACTACTACACACTAACACACTGCACACGTGACTGTAACACACTACTACACACTAACACACTGCACACGTGACTGTAACACACTACTCACACACTAACACACTGCACACGGGACCATAACACACTACTACACACTAACGCACTGCACACGTGACTGTAACACACTACTCACACACTAACACACTGCACACGTGACTGTAACACACTACTCACACACTAACACACTGCACACGTGACTGCAACACACTACTCACACACTAACACACTGCACACGGGACCGTAACACACTACTACACACTAACACACTGCACACGTGACTGTAACACACTACTACACACTAACACACTGCACACGTGACTGTAACACACTACTCACACACTAACACACTGCACACGTGACTGTAACACACTACTCACACACTAACACACTGCACACGTGACTGTAACACACTACTCACACACTAACACACTGCACACGTGACTGTAACACACTACTACACACTAACACACTGCACACGTGACTGTAACACACTACTCACACACTAACACACTGCACACGTGACTGTAACACACTACTCACACACTAACACACTGCACACGTGACTGTAACACACTACTCACACACTAACACACTGCACACGTGACTGTAACACACTACTCACACACTAACACACTGCACACGTGACTGTAACACACTACTCACACACTAACACACTGCACACGTGACTGTAACACACTACTCACACACTAACACACTGCACACGTGACTGTAACACACTACTCACACACTAACACACTAACACGTGACTGTAACACACTACTCACACACTAACACACTGCACACGTGACTATAACACACTACTCACACACTAACACACTGCACACGTGACTGTAACACACTACTACACACTAACACACTGCACACGTGACTGTAACACACTACTCACACACTAACACACTGCACACGTGACTATAACACACTACTCACACACTAACACACTGCACACGTGACTATAACACACTACTACACACTAATACACTGCACACGTGACTATAACACACTACTACACACTAACACACTGCACACGTGACTGTAACACACTACTCACACACTAACACACTGCACACGTGACTGTAATACACTACTCACACACTAACACACTGCACACGTGACTGTAACACACTACTCACACACTAACACACTGCACACGTGACTGTAACACACTACTCACACACTAACACACTGCACACGTGACTGTAACACACTACTACACACTAACACACTGCACACGTGACTGTAACACACTACTCACACACTAACACACTAACACGTGACTGTAACACACTACTCACACACTAACACACTGCACACGTGACTATAACACACTACTCACACACTAACACACTGCACACGTGACTGTAACACACTACTACACACTAACACACTGCACACGTGACTGTAACACACTACTCACACACTAACACACTGCACACGTGACTATAACACACTACTCACACACTAACACACTGCACACGTGACTATAACACACTACTACACACTAACACACTGCACACGTGACTGTAACACACTACTCACACACTAACACACTGCACACGTGACTGTAACACACTACTCACACACTAACACACTGCACACGTGACTGTAACACACTACTACACACTAACACACTGCACACGTGACTGTAACACACTACTCACACACTAACACACTGCACACGTGACTGTAACACACTACTACACACTAACACACTGCACACGTGACTGTAACACACTACTACACACTAACACACTGCACATGGGACCATAACACACTACTACACACTAACACACTGCACACGTGACTGTAACACACTACTACACACTAACACACTGCACATGGGACCATAACACACTACTCACACACTAACACACTGCACACGTGACTATAACACACTACTACACGCTAACACACTGCACACGTGACTGTAACACACTACTCACACACTAACACACTGCACACGTGACTGTAACACACTACTACACGCACTAACACACTGCACACGTGACTGTAACACACTACTACACACTAACACACTGCACACGTGACTATAACACACTACTACACACTAATACACTGCACACGTGACTATAACACACTACTACACACTAACACACTGCACACGTGACTGTAACACACTACTCACACACTAACACACTGCACACGTGACTATAACACACTACTCACACACTAACACACTGCACACGTGACTGTAACACACTACTCACACACTAACACACTGCACACGTGACTGTAACACACTACTACACACTAACACACTGCACACGTGACTGTAACACACTACTACACACTAACACACTGCACATGGGACCATAACACACTACTACACACTAACACACTGCACACGTGACTGTAACACACTACTACACACTAACACACTGCACATGGGACCATAACACACTACTCACACACTAACACACTGCACACGTGACTATAACACACTACTACACGCTAACACACTGCACACGTGACTGTAACACACTACTCACACACTAACACACTGCACACGTGACTGTAACACACTACTACACGCACTAACACACTGCACACGTGACTGTAACACACTACTACACACTAACACACTGCACACGTGACTGTAACACACTACTCACACACTAACACACTGCACACGTGACTGTAACACACTACTACACGCTAACACACTGCACACGTGACTGTAACACACTACTCACACACTAACACACTGCACACGTGACTGTAACACACTACTCACACACTAACACACTGCACACGTGACTATAACACACTACTCACACACTAACACACTGCACACATGACTATAACACACTACTCACACACTAACACACTGCACACGTGACTGTAACACACTACTACACACTAACACACTGCACACGTGACTGTAACACACTACTCACACACTAACACACTGCTCACGTGACTGTAACACACTACTCACACACTAACACACTGCACACATGACTATAACACACTACTCACACACTAACACACTGCACACGTGACTGTAACACACTACTCACACACTAACACACTGCACACATGACTATAACACACTACTCACACACTAACACACTGCACATGGGACCATAACACACTACTCACACACTAACACACTGCACATGGGACCATAACACACTACTACACACTAACACACTGCTCACGTGACTGTAACACACTACTCACACACTAACACACTGCACACGTGACTGTAACACACTACTCACACACTAACACACTGCACACGTGACTGTAACACACTACTCACACACTAACACACTGCACACGTGACTGTAACACACTACTCACACACTAACACACTGCACGCCTGATTTGCGCTCACTGCACAGAGAACAAAATGAGATCCCGAGGGGGAAACTGTGAGAACCGCAACTGAAACCACATTGCAGAACCTCTAAGAGTTTCTAAATGACTGCGACACCACACGTGAGGAAGAAAAATCTCGACAGACACACACACTTCCACAAAATAAACCATGCAACACACACACACATCCACAAAATAAACCGTGCAACACACACACATCCACAAAATAAACCGTGCAACACACACACATCCACAAAATAAACCGTGCAACACACACACTTCCACAAAATAAACCGTGCAACACACACACTTCTGCTGAACTGTCAGAAAGAAAGAAAGAAAGAAAGAAAGAAACAGAGTGAAAAGAAAGACAGAAAGAAAGAGAAAGACAGATGTGTGGATGTTATATAATGTATCTAGAGAAGCGGTTGTGAGTCGTACAGGAAGCCACCAGCGCGTTATAAGGAAGTCATTTTCAGGTTTTTATTTGATGGAGTGAGACAGTGAGAGGTGAAAGAGGAAGAGAACCTCAGGCTTCTAAAGTACTGCTTTTACACAACAATCACCAACACACACACACACACACACACACAGAGCTGATGTTTTGGTGGATACGGAGAGGAGGCTGCGTTCAGAGAACAGCCGGAGAACCTGCTCATGGTTCTCATCTTCTCCTT
>NC_069736.1:18643948-18646448 GCF_027358585.1 Pangasianodon hypophthalmus | reverse complement strand
TAAAACCACTATAAAAACAACCCAATCTTTAACTTTACAGAATTATATCACTCTCAAGATTTTTTCAACTCCATGGGATTAGAAATGGTGCAACATGAGGTGAAATGCTGGATCTGGCAACCCTGATCAGCAGAATAAAGCCCTCCTACACTATAGCTCTGCTCTTAAAGGGGCAGGCAGAGGGCAGGCACAACAGCTTTATTGTTCATTTGGGGACAAAAAATTAATTAATTCCACCAACATTTCTGTAAAATACTAATCCAGTGTCTCTGACATTAAAACTACATGATGTGAGTTTATAGTGCAGAACTTTATACAGTTATTAATAATCTACAGGAAGATGGGAGAAGGTCTTCTACATGCACAGAAATGCTGTAGAGATGCCTTCAGAAATAATGACATTATTGTGGTTATGGTTCTACATTTAAAAAATCCTATAAAGAGCAGTAAACAGTAATAAATGAAACAAAGTCAGTATTTAATTTGACGATCCTTCACTTTAAATAAATAAAGCAGTATCTGAGGTGCAGTGTGTGCAGTTTTATAAGGAAATGAGCTGGAAGTGTTACTGAGCATCTTGCAGAAGCAGCCACAGTTCTTCTGGAGACTTTGACTGTCGACTCGCTTCTTATTTCTGCAGCGAAACCCAGCAGCCTTCATTATGTTTTTATCTGAAAAGTGTCTCTTATGGAATCTGCTGCTTTCTTTACTGACATACAAACATTTTTCTGTAACGTTTCATTTTGTGCCGGAAAACTAATGTTTAGAATCTAAAATGTTTTTGTACTGAATCAATAATGTAGAAGTCAGAAAATAAACATCTATAACAAAGTTTGTACTAAAAAAATATATATAGGGTGCCAAGACTTTTGCACAGTACTGTATATTAATTAATCTATAATATCTATAATTATATGCTTTCTGTAAAGGTGACATGAAAGTACATGAAGGTTCTATGTAGAAACTTACAGCAGAGACTTTTAAAAAGACGCCATTTTGTAGAAAAGTTATAATAATAATAATAATAATAATAATAATAATTCCTAATTTACATAAAACAGAGTAAATACTAGAGTTTTTATATTATAATAAAATTATAAATTAGTGATTATAATAAGGAAAGTACACATACTCATCCACACAGTCAATCCATAATCCCATAAAAATTCCTAAAAATTCCTTTTTTAATCAGGAAACCAGCTCTATACACTTTTATATATTCAGAGTAAAAATGTAATTAGATTTTTGAAACTTGTTTAACTTTTCTTATTCTTGATTTTTTTTTATCATGTTCAATACACTTTTTAATTTTGTAGTATATTTAAAATGAACTCATTAATGATGTAGACTGGTTTATGACTCTGCTTTAGGAACAATTCTTTGTTTCACCTTTCGATCATTTACATTAAAAAAACTTTTAGATTTTAGACTCAACATAAAACATCCTTCACTGATAACGATGATTGTGTATGTATTAGTTTATCTTATTTTTAAGTATCTTTAGCGTATTCTCAGGACGCTGATCCACAGCTCAGGGATTGTGTTTATAATCACAGTGAATAGTGACGATGGTCAAAACTGGACTCATATTCATGAATATTGAGTTTAATGTTCATTCGTAATGACGGGTTCTTTTAAAAAACACACATTATAACAACTTCTCTAAGAGTTTAACACTTCTGTGTGCTCTCTCTCTCTGATCTGAGGTCAGTCTGAACATCCTAAATTCCATCACACACCTTAACGTCTGTCTAATAACGTCCGAATTATAATCCGTAATCTTTCCCTGGCTGCATGCGGGTTAATCTTATGTTCAGAAGACCTTCACTCAGGGTTCTACATTCTTAGGGTTTTAAGTTCAGCAAATAAAATACACATTTGTGTTGATGAAATTAATTAGCTAACGTTTAAATGTAGTTATTCCTCGACCGCTCTGTCCTTTAATCCTCCTGAATTTTCAAACAATTTGTACTGTGTGTTTTATTCATTCAGACTTTGTGTGTCATCTGTATAAGTGATTAGAAGACAATTTTGAAAAAGTTTGTGTTTATCAAAAGACTAGCTGAGAAGCTAATCACATTTTACTGACTTTAAACACTCCTTGTTTGTGTGAAGAAAACAAACATAGTTTGAAAAATATAAATAAAACATTCCTTAAACGATACTTTTGATGAATATTGATGAACAAATAAAACAAGCGATTCATTTTTGAACAGATTTCACTCCACAAGTCTGTAAGCTAGTCACTAAATTTGCGCAGTTATATTTATTTTTTATTTTAATTGCGCAATTTTAGTGCGCAGTTGATCCGCTCGAATGTCCGCGTGTCGCTTTGGCTTTGTCGACGTTGCCTATTTGGTGACGTAACCACATCCGGGTAGTCTGGAGAAACATGGCGGAAGCAGACGAGTTAAATAAACCCCTGGTAAGAAACAATCGCATTTTTATTTACATTTTTGTGATTCTGACTTGTTTAAAAGAGTGCTTACGTGTCAAACTA
>NC_069736.1:18601448-18638948 GCF_027358585.1 Pangasianodon hypophthalmus | reverse complement strand
TCCGCTTGATGATTCTTCTCCACTTTGCTTGTGTTTCCTCATCTGTATAAAACACGCTTTGGATAAAAGCGTCTGCTAAATGAATAAACGTAAACGTAAATACAGTAAAACCTCTGATGTGGCGTATAAACCGCTTTCACACGCTAATCTTCCGGATTAGTAGCGATGTGATTTTCTGCCCCCTAGTGGACGCTGCTTTTAATCCTCCTGATGTGCTAACCGCAGACGCGCTCCAGATTAGCGCCGTCCCCTCGTCTAAACGTGTCTCAGGACGCTTTCGGGGTGATAACGCTGCGTACGTTTACACTTTACACTGTAAAGGAGGAAACGAATGTTAGATTACAGTGAGGAAGGTGGGATGTTTTTAGACAGACGTTCCCATGGCAACACCCAGTTTCCATTGATAGGTTCACATTTCACATTTAGGTATTTTTATATTGTAAAAAAACATAACTCTGTGTGTGTGTGTGTGACGATAAACACTTCACCGAATGTAACACACAGTAATAATAACGAACTTAATGCTAATGATGTCTGAAAAGCACACGGTAACAAAACCTCAGCTACAAACTCATGCTAATAATTTTAGCTCCACTGCGCTGCTTAGCGTGTTCGCTAGTTTCTTTACAACAACAGCGCGCTTCATGATGCCTTTGTTGTTAAAGACAACTAAGTTTTCTGTCATTTCCTGGTTTACAGAAATCACGCGCTCTGCACGCGGCGAGCTGTTGGAACGTTAGCATGTTGAGGAAAATGAAAAAGAGACGACAGTGATCTGTTGTGTGTGTAAAAGAGAAAATTAGCCATGTCTACGGACGTAAAGTGAATATTTTAATTCCAAACAACGCAGATGGAACAAAGTTTCACCAAAAAGACAGTTTATGTGAACGTGTGTGTGTGTGTGTGTGTGTGAAAGTTTTAGTATTGTTTTAAAAGTTATGCTAGTAGCTTTTAGTAGTTTGCAATCTGAAGAACGATTAGCAAGCTACCTTTTCTCTCCAAACGTTAGCTAGCGGAGCAGAAGTTGAGTTACTCAGTAACGCGACTCTCTGATCTGTAAAAGACTTCGTTAATGATTTTATTTGTTAACGAGGTTTACGTTAGACGCAGATGAAGTCATCAGAAGCTGCACTTTGTGTTTTTATGGCATCGAATGTGAAGCTTTGGGTTTTAAAATGTAAAAAAGAAAGTGGATTAAATTACAATTTCCAGAAAAACAAACTGCCTTTCATTCTGTCATGAATGTGTGTGTGTGTGTGTGTGTGTCGCTGCATAAATAAATCTGTACAGAATCAATCACGAGACCGAGCCGCATTCCTCTCTCTCTGGTGTGTGTGTGTGTGAGTGTGTGTGTGAGTGTGTGTGTGTTGCTGAGACAGTACAGAGCGTTGTGTGTGTTTGTGGACAGTCGTGGGGGGAAAATGTAAAAAAAGTGGGAGGTTTGGAATGAGGACCTGTGTGAGAGTGTGTGTGTGTGTGTGTGTGAGAGTGTGTGTGTGCGTGTGTGTGTGTGTGTGTGTAAGTGTGGTGTAAGTGTGTGAGTGTGTGTGTTTGTGTTATTATGAAGTTCTCTGAGAACAGAGTGTAAAATATTAAAATGTTTGTGAAACTGAAAAATGTGAAAAATATCCAGTAAAGTGTGAAACTGCCGGAGAAAAAAGAGTTCTTTCTTTCTTTCTTTCTTTCTTTCTTTGTTTTTGCTGTAAATTATAATTATTATATTTTTATTTTTAATTTTTTACAGTTCTGATTGAATTTATTTGATCATTTGTTTTTCTAATTCTGATGTTATTTATTTATTTTTCTGTTTGATATTTTTTAAACTTGTATCGATATTTAATTTTATGATTTTGTTTGTGTATTTATATTTTAATTTAGTTAGCATATTAGCATTTAGCGAGTCCCACATCTGCATGAACAATACTGAGTCTGTGTGTTAGCGGTTAGCATTAGCATGTGTGGTATGCGGGAGCGCCGGCCCCTTGGCTCTGAAACTCAGCAGTCACACACACACACACACTCTCCTCCCTCTGCAGTGAATGAGTGAAACAGCCCTAGTCAGTCTCTCACACACTCTCACACACTCTCACACTCTCACAAACACTCTCACACACACCTGCATGACCTTTCACCCCTGACTTTCTGACCCCTGAACTGCATCAGGGCACTGAGGATGAAGAGGATGAGGAGGGCGGGGCTCTTCAGCTGTCTGTCTGGACTTCTCTCTAAAACCAAGGTGAGACACCACAGACACGGAGAGAGAGAGAGACAGACAGAGAGACAGACAGAGAGATAGAGAGACAGAGAGAGAGACAGAGAGAGAGACAGACAGACAGAGAGAGACAGACAGAGACCGAGACAGAGAGAAAGAGAGAGAGAGAGACAGAGAGAGAGAGACAGACAGAGAGAAAGAGAGAGAGAGACAGAGAGAGAGACAGACAGAGACAGAGAGAGAGAGAGAGACAGAGAGAGAGACAGACAGAGAGACAGCAGGTGAGACAGGTGCACAGTGCAGTGTGTGACAGTGGAGTGTATCGACTCCGAGCCACACACACACAGATTTTGGGGAAACAATAAATGCAGCTGTTATTTTTCAAATCTGGCAGTTGTGTGTGTGTGTGTGTGTGTGTGTTTGTTCTGAGGAATGTGTGTGTTTCTGTTAGTAGAGCATGTGTTCAACTCTGTGAGTGTGTGTCACTGAGTTGTGTGTGTATTTGCACTTACATTTAAAACGGTCAGTGTGTGTGTGTGTGTGTGTGTGTGTGTGTGTGTGTGTGTGTGTGGGTGCTCTGTAGTGAGTGTGTTCTCCTCTCTGTTACCACGACGACCTCCTTTTTTAAAAGTTGCCCTCCACTGAGGTTCCTGTGTCTCGGCCAATGGGCTTCTCTGGAAGTTCGATGACATCACTGCATTCCGCTGGTGTATTTATACGGAGAGATTTTCCAGCGAGCCGTGTAACGGTCTGTTCTGGAAAACACGAGCGCAGGAGGAGAGGGAAAACCTGGAATTATGGGATTATTACAGAATTACTGTTATTCCTGTCTGACAGTTTCCGAGTGTTTATGGCTAACATGGAGAACAAAAACAAAATTAACAACACGCTCGGGGTCCAGAATGAGAACTCGTCTATACACACACACACACACACACACACACACACACACACACACACAATACACGGGCCGAATCACAGCGTTCACAGAGTTCTGCATTCTGATTGGTCAGAAGGTGTTGATTAGTTTTCTCTAACAGCAGCTCTGACAGTAGCGCAGGTTTATATTAATGCACTCGTTCTATTACATTATCGTTTCTATAGTAACAGCTCATTCACAGGGACGCGTACAGATTAAACAGATTAAAAAAAAGTGTGTAATCGTTGTTATGGTGAAGTTTTCTGTAAGGAAAAATGTGTTTATGTAACATGTATGGAAGGAGTCTCCAGTGTCAGTGCTTTGTAACAGTCAGAGGTAAAGCTGTAACTTTAAGTTTTCAATATCTTTAGGACGGAGGAGTTTACGCTTCTTTGTGTTTTCTCGCTAACAACAACGTCAAGCTGCGTTTATTTTAGTCTTAAAGTCTTATTAACTTTAAGAGAGAGAATAAAGAGAGGCTGGTGAGGGAACGACTGTTTATAGCTGCTATAACGTAAGTGACAGTGACGTGATATTAGTGATGCGATAGCGATGATGTGATATTGTGACATTAATGATGTGATAGTGATGTGTCATTAATGACATGATAGTAATGACGAGATAATGATGTGATATTGTGACATTAATGACGTGATATTAGTGATGTGTCATTAATGACATTATACTGTTGATGAGACATTAATGACATAATAGTAATGAATTAATAATGATATTAATGACGTCACATTAGTGTGAGATTAATCATGTGATTAATGTAATTATGTGATATAATAATGTTATTATTTCTCCATTTCAGATGCTAGTGTCGTGTGGATCTAAGCGTCCCGGTGAGTCTCCATTATTACACTCTGAAATAATCACACTGGGAGAATTCAATTAATTAATTAATTATATAAATATATATATATATATAGATGAACTAATGATGAATTATCTAACAGTAGAATACACTACACAATACTACACAAATCTTTGCATTATTATATATACATTTACTGAAAACAGAAACAAAACAACTTTTAAAAACCTTCACAGGATGAAACAATATTGTAGTTTTCACTTAAAGTGGGCGTGGTCTGTACACTACATATCCCATGATGCTCAGCGACTCCGAGTCGGCAGAACGCGCGCGTGTCAGGAAGCGGTCAGTTCATTTTTTGGGGGGGGGTTTAAAAATGAACCCTGAGCAGAAGAGTAACTTTATAGCAACTTGATAGCGGTATGTGCGGGAAAGTGCGGGGCTGGGAGTGAGAGGAGAAGAGAAGGAGAGAAGTGAGGAGGAGAAGAAGAAGGAGAAGAAGAAGTCCAGGACGCAGTGCGCGTGAGAAACGCAGAGGAACGCGAAGGTGAGGGAAAAATGGATAAAAGTGTGCAGCAGAAGAGTGTCAGGACCTCTGCATACAGAGCTTTACCCGTGCTGAGGAGGAAGAGCAAACACACACAGCTTTTAGGTGAGTTCACAAATTAAAAAAAAAAAAAAAAAAAAAGGACAAACCTCTCTTTATTAACTCTACAATAAATCCTCTATCCGCTCCTGCGCATGCGCAAAGGTGTGCGGCTTTTAATCTGGTACCTGTAATGATAAAGTGCTTGTCTTTCTCCTACAGAATCAGGCTTTTACTGGATCCTGATTGGTCAGAAGGTGTTGATTAGTTTTCTAAAACAGCAGCTCTGACAGTAGCGCAGCTGTAAATCACAGGTTTATATTAATGCACTCATTTTTCACTTAGAGCGTGTAAATACTGAAAATGTTTTCTGTAAGGCGAGGTGCATTTATGTAACATGAATGGAAGGAGTCTCCAGTGTCAGCGCTTTAAAGCTGTAACTTTAAGTTTTCCGACATCTTCAGGACGGAGGAGTTTACGCTTCTTTGTGGTTTCTCAGTAACAAAAAAAAGGACAAGCCGTGTTTTTTTTTGTGTTATTCATTTAAAGAGAGAGTTTATAGCTGCTATAACGTAAGTGAGAACAGGAATCAACTTGTTTCACTGACATTAAATGTAACTACAAATGAAAAGTACGACATGTCTTTCTTTAATAAATAAGAATTGTAACTGTTGGTACGTTGCAGTGGTGTAAGAGGAATAAAACACTCTGCTGTTAGACAGGGCTGTGACAGTAAATCTGCTTCACTCACACCAAATTTTACTGTAACACACACAGTGTTTATTACTTACGTAATTGAAACAGGAACCTATTGATTCATGACAGCATCGAGGTTAAAGATTGAGTTGACCACAGTGTCAGTGTCACACGTCGCGACTACAGTGGTCTTAAAATAGAGGAAGCATAGGTGTGTGTTATTGAAGTTCATATCAGTGTGTGTTCTGTTATAGCTGTTTCATCCTGTTGGTCTGGGTCGACAAAATTAGTCGCGTTTTAGACAGATAAAATAAAACTAGCTAGCTAAATTTCACGGAAGAAGAAGGTAGTGACAGCTAGCTAGCTAGACGTACAAATAAACAAAAGTTTATTGATCGAATGCAAATATTCAAACATAACATTGTAATTACAATATTTACTGTTTACAATGATAAAATAAAACAAGCTGCAAACAAGGAGCGGGACCCAAAATGGCGTAGTTTCACACAGGCTGCGCCGTCCACCGAAAACAGCTTACGTTAAAAGCTCGTTATCATCTGTTATTCAGCAAACTGTAGATAAAACATAAAACTTAATATTAATAACTAAAGACGTTATTGTCGTACCTGTAATAGACAGTTCAGTTTGGTTGTGTGTGATTAAACAGCTTACTGATACACAGCACAGAGGGAATTATGGGATGTGGGGGTTACCGTAGCTGTGTTTTGCACTGAAAGTTAAAAAAGCGTAGTGTTCTGAAGGTGGAGTTACGATACGAGCCCAAAGCAGAACAAAACAACAGGCACTGAGGCTAAATAAACAAAATGGCTGAAGGTGGTTTTCACTCAGCCGCACTGAACTGGACTGAATTTGTACGGTTTGTGTTACACAGTGTTGTGGTTGTGTTGTTCCAGATTCTTTTATAGAACCTAGTGTAGGTTCTTGCTGAAGCGGTTTTCACACTCAAATGTGTCTGATTTATTTTTGTCACTACTGAGTCGGCTTTATATAGTTTAACAGCCCACTCTGAAACCTGCTGTTTCTCTCTCTCTCTCTCACACACACACACACACACACACACAGCTTCTCTTCAGTCACATCTCTGACCTTCCTCCTCGACCGGCCGCTTCATCCTCCAGTCAGCACGTTTCAGACTGAACGCTTAGATGTTTACAGTGTGTGATGAATGAATAATTAACTACACAATGGCGTGTTGCAGGTGTGAAACCTGTATTACAGATGTGACATCTCTGTGTTACGTGTGTGTCTTTTTATCTGTGTTACAGATGTGACATATGTGGCATTGCAGGTGTGATTTTTTTGTTTTTGTGTTGATTATGTGGAGTTTTTGTGTTACTTGTGTAAGGTTTTTTTTGTGTTTTGGATATTTTCTGCATTATGGGCATGAGGTATTTTATGCTATACATGTGTCATTTTATTTGCGTTACAGATATGTCCTGTTTTGGCGTTACAGGTGTGATATTTTTATGTTACGGGTGTGATTTTTTTTACAGTACAGATGTGACACTTTTTGTGTTATGGGTGTGATATTTCTTGCATTATGTATATGCCCATTTTTTGCATTATTGGTGCAACAGTTTTGATGTTATAGCTGAGAGTACAGGTGCAGTGTGAGTTTGAGTACAGTGTGAATACAATGCAAGTGAGGGTGCAGCATGAGTGTAAGTAGAGCGTAAGTACAGTGTGAGTACAGCGTGAGTGTGAGTACAGCATGAGTACAGTGTGAGTACAGTGTGAGTAGAGTGTGAGTGTGAGTAGAGTGTGAGTAGAGTGAGTGCAGTGTGAGTGTGAGTACAGTGTGAGTACAGTGTGAGTGCAGTGTGAGTGTGAGTACAGTGTGAGTGTGAGTGCAGTGTGAGTACAGTGTGAGTGTGAGTACAGTGTGAGTACAGTGTGAGTAGAGTGTGAGTACAGTGTGAGTGCAGTGTGAGTGTGAGTGCAGTGTGAGTGTGAGTAGAGTGTGAGTATAGTGTGAGTACAGTGTGAGTGTGAGTACAGTGTGAGTACAGTGTGAGTGTGAGTAGAGTGTGAGTATAGTGTGAGTACAGTGTGAGTGTGAGTAGAGTGTGAGTGCAGTGTGAGTGTGAGTACAGTGTGAGTGTGAGTAGAGTGTGAGTGTGAGTAGAGTGTGAGTACAGTGTGAGTAGAGTGTGAGTGCAGTGTGAGTGTGAGTACAGTGTGAGTAGAGTGTGAGTGTGAGTACAGTGTGAGTAGAGTGTGAGTACAGTGTGAGTGTGAGTAGAGTGTGAGTGCAGTGTGAGTGTGAGTAGAGTGTGAGTGTGAGTACAGTGTGAGTAGAGTGTGAGTACAGTGTGAGTAGAGTGTGAGTACAGTGTGAGTAGAGTGTGAGTACAGTGTGAGTGTGAGTAGAGTGTGAGTACAGTGTGAGTAGAGTGTGAGTACAGTGTGAGTAGAGTGTGAGTGCAGTGTGAGTGTGAGTACAGTGTGAGTAGAGTGTGAGTGTGAGTACAGTGTGAGTAGAGTGTGAGTACAGTGTGAGTGTGAGTAGAGTGTGAGTACAGTGTGAGTACAGTGTGAGTACAGTGTGAGTGCAGTGTGAGTGTGAGTACAGCGTGAGTAGAGTGTGAGTGTGAGTACAGTGTGAGTACAGTGTGAGTACAGTGTGAGTGTGAGTAGAGTGTGAGTACAGTGTGAGTGTGAGTACAGTGTGAGTGCAGTGTGAGTAGAGTGTGAGTGTGAGTACAGTGTGAGTAGAGTGTGAGTGTGAGTACAGTGTGAGTACAGTGTGAGGTGCGTGTGAGTACAGTGTGAGTAGAGTGTGAGTGCAGTGTGAGTAGAGTGTGAGTGTGAGTACAGTGTGAGTAGAGTGTGAGTGTGAGTACAGTGTGAGTGCAGTGTGAGTGCAGTGTGAGTACAGTGTGAGTGTGAGTGCAGTGTGAGTGTGAGTACAGTGTGAGTACAGTGTGAGTGTGAGTACAGTGTGAGTACAGTGTGAGTACAGCGGGAGTACAGTGTGAGTGTGAGTAGAGTGTGAGTACAGTGTGAGTGCAGTGTGAGTAGAGTGTGAGTGTGAGTACAGTGTGAGTAGAGTGTGAGTGTGAGTACAGTGTGAGTGTGAGTACAGTGTGAGTACAGTGTGAGTGTGAGTACAGTGTGAGTGCAGTGTGAGTACAGTGTGAGTACAGTGTGAGTGTGAGTACAGTGTGAGTACAGTGTGAGTACAGCGGGAGTACAGTGTGAGTGTGAGTAGAGTGTGAGTACAGTGTGAGTACAGTGTGAGTGTGAGTAGAGTGTGAGTACAGTGTGAGTGTGAGTACAGTGTGAGTACAGTGTGAGTACAGTGTGAGTGTGAGTAGAGTGTGAGTACAGTGTGAGTACAGTGTGAGTGTGAGTAGAGTGTGAGTACAGTGTGAGTGTGAGTACAGTGTGAGTGTGAGTAGCGTGTGAGTACAGTGTGAGTGTGAGTACAGTGTGAGTGTGAGTAGAGTGTGAGTACAGTGTGAGTGTGAGTACAGTGTGAGTGTGAGTACAGTGTGAGTACAGTGTGAGTACAGTGTGAGTGTGAGTACAGTGTGAGTACAGTGTGAGTACAGTGTGAGTGTGAGTAGAGTGTGAGTACAATGTGAGTACAGTGTGAGTAGAGTGTGAGTACAGTGTGAGTGTGAGTAGAGTGTGAGTACAGTGTGAGTGTGAGTACAGTGTGAGTACAGTGTGAGTACAGTGTGAGTGTGAGTACAGTGTGAGTACAATGTGAGTACAGTGTGAGTAGAGTGTGAGTACAGTGTGAGTGTGAGTACAGTGTGAGTAGAGTGTGAGTGTGAGTACAGTGTGAGTGCAGTGTGAATACAGCGTGAGTGTGAGTAGAGTGTGAGTGTGAGTGCAGTGTGAGTACAGTGTGAGTGTGAGTACAGTGTGAGTACAGCGGGAGTACAGCGTGAGTACAGTGTGAGTAGAGTGTGAGTGTGAGTAGAGTGTGAGTACAGTGTGAGTACAGCGGGAGTACAGCGTGAGTACAGTGTGTGTGAGTAGAGTGTGAGTACAGTGTGAGTGTGAGTAGAGTGTGAGTACAGTGTGAGTACAGTGTGAGTGTGAGTACAGTGTGAGTACAGTGTGAGTGTGAGTACAGTGTGAGTGCAGTGTGAGTGTGAGTAGAGTGTGAGTGTGAGTACAGTGTGAGTAGAGTGTGAGTGTGAGTACAGTGTGAGTACAGTGTGAGTGTGAGTACAGTGTGAGTACAGTGTGAGTAGAGTGTGAGTACAGTGTGAGTGTGAGTACAGTGTGAGTACAGTGTGAGTACAGTGTGAGTGTGAGTACAGTGTGAGTACAGTGTGAGTAGAGTGTGAGTACAGTGTGAGTGTGAGTACAGTGTGAGTGCAGTGTGAGTGTGAGTACAGTGTGAGTACAGTGTGAGTGTGAGTGCAGTGTGAGTGTGAGTACAGTGTGAGTACAGTGTGAGTACAGTGTGAGTGTGAGTACAGTGTGAGTGTGAGTGCAGTGTGAGTGTGAGTACAGTGTGAGTAGAGTGTGAGTACAGTGTGAGTAGAGTGTGAGTACAGTGTGAGTGTGAGTAGAGTGTGAGTGTGAGTACAGTGTGAGTGTGAGTGCAGTGTGAGTGTGAGTGCAGTGTGAGTACAGTGTGAGTACAGTGTGAGTGTGAGTGCAGTGTGAGTGTGAGTACAGTGTGAGTAGAGTGTGAGTACAGTGTGAGTAGAGTGTGAGTACAGTGTGAGTACAGTGTGAGTACAGTGTGAGTACAGCGTGAGTGTGAGTACAGTGTGAGTACAGTGTGAGTACAGGTGCAGCGAGACTGCGAGCGCGGTGGGCGATCGGGTGAGTTTAGTCAGTCAGATGTAAATGGGACGGAAGCGGACGAGTGGGAGAAAGATGAAATAGAACAGAACCGAGCGAGAACAAAGAGGCAGAGAACTTCAAAGATAAACATCTGTTATCTTTTCTTTTTGTCTCTCTGAGTTTGACCTTTAAAGGTCAGCAGAGCAGATCACAAAATGAAGCCTGTGTAACCTCATGACCCCTTACCCCAGCTGACCTGTGTGTGAGTGTGTGAGTGTGTGTGTGTGAGTGTGTGTGTGTATGAGTGTGTTAGAGAGAGAGACCTGGCACTGACTTTCTTTCATTCAGACCTGTTTAAACTTGTTAGTTGAAATGAAACACAATCATAGCCTCTATTGCCTTCTGCCAAAAGTGTGTGTGTGGGTGTGTGTGGGTGTGTGAGTGAGTGTGTGTGTATTTGGGTGTGTGTGTGAGTATTAGAGTGTGTGTGTGTGTGTGTGTTTCTGGTGTTAAAGTAACAGCTGTTCTTCAGAGTCTGGCCTAATTTTAAGGGTTGTGTTAAGACAGACTCGTGTGTGTATGTGTGTGTGTTTGTGCATGTGTGTGTGTGTGTGTGTGTGAGTGTGTGAGTGTGTGTGTTGATGATAGGCATGATGAGCCATTCTGGATAAACAGAGGTTTAAGACACTTTCCTCACATTCCAAGACAGGAACAGACAGAACTCGGGTTCTAGTTCATTTCCCAGCAACTTGAGGCACCGCTGGAAAGGTTGCCATGACGACGGTGGGTAGCATGCCGCTGGTATCATCCATGCGTCACTATCGCTCCGTCTCGCAATTGGAAGAAGATTTCGAATTAGCATTGTTCCACTGTAGCTGTAAAAGTAGGCGGGGTTTATCGGGAGGCTTGTGGGTGGAGACTAATGGTAATGAGGGAATAAAAGGAAGGACAATCTTGATCAGTCCTGTCTCACTCTCTCTCTCTATCTCTCTGTCTGTCTCACTCTCTCTATCTCTCTGTCTGTCTCACTCTCTCTGTCTCTCTATCTGTCTCTCTATCTGTCTCACTCTCTCTGTCTCACTCAGATAGTGACACTCTCTCTGTCTCACTCTCTTTGTCTCACTCTCTCTGTCTCTCTCTGTCTCTCTATCTGTCTCTCTATCTGTCTCACTCTCTTTGTCTCACTCTCTCTGTCTCTCTATTTGTCTCACTCTCTCTGTCTCTCTCTCTCTGTCTCTCTCTCTCTGTCTCACTATCTGTCTCACTCTCTTTGTCTCACTCTCTCTGTCTCTCTCTCTCTGTCTCTCTCTCTCTGTCTCACTATCTGTCTCACTCTCTTTGTCTCACTCTCTCTGTCTCTCTATCTGTCTCACTCTCTGTCTCACTATCTGTCTCTCTCTCTGTCTCTCTATCTGTCTCACTATCTGTCTCTCTCTCTGTCTCTCTATCTGTCTCACTATCTGTCTCTCTCTCTCTGTATCTCTATCTGTCTGTCTCTCTATCTGTCTCTCTATCTGTCTCTCTCTTGCAGCAGAATGTGTTTAATTTCCTGTCTGAGATCTGATCATTATCTGACAGACGCTGCTCAGGAGGAAGTGATGCGTACAAAGCCACTCCCCCACGCTTGTCTGTCTGATCTTTTGTTTCCTATGTTGTCCCAGTCGTCCGCTCCACTCCTTTCCTTTTCCATCGCTCACTTCAGACCCTAAGGGATTACCCACAATGCCCCTGCAGGCTTGGCTCAGGAGACAGGAAGTGAATGAACAGAACCCAAAACTCAGAGCCAATCAGAGTACAAACAGGAAATGCCACTTCACCTCTTCTTCTGCTTCTGTCTGTCTGACTGGCATAAGCAAAATGTTTATGGACACGCGCCTTCACTGAAACTGACAGATGCTGAGGCCACGCCCCCTTCACGGAAACTGACAGATGCTGAGGCCACGCCCCCTTCACGGAAACTGACAGCCTTAGATGCTCTGCCCCCTAGATTCAGACTGATAAATGATTTCTCTCTTTCTTTTATTTTTCTTTCTTTCTTTTTTCTTCCTTAGTTTTATGTTTCTTTCTTTGTTAATATCTGTTTTATTTTTTCTTTCTGTCTTTTCTGTCTTAGACTTTCTTGTTGTACACTCTTCTTTCTTTCTTTCTTTCTTTCTTTCTTTTTTCTTAGTTTTTTGTTTGTTAATATCTTTTGTTTTTTATTTTATTTTTTTCTTTCTGTCTTTTCTTTCTTAGACTTTCTTGTTGTACACTCCTTCTTTCTTTCTTTCTTTGTTTTGTTGTTGAGGGTTTTGAGGGTTTTATTAGTGGGTGTGTCTTAAAACTAATTTTAACTCTTTCAGTAACACACCCACACACACACACACACACACACACACACACACACACAGAGCGTTGTGGCCGGAGTGGTGTGTGCTTCCTGGCTTATTGTGAAGTGGGCCATTCAGACCGAGGGGCCAAATGGGGCAGGAAGTGTGAGACTGCCCCCCATCTACCCCCAACATCCCCCTCTTTACTTCAGCATGAGGAACATTTCTCGCCTTCTCCTGCCACATCCTGTTAGCAACACCAGCTTCTTTATCCTTATCGCTCTGTCATGAGCTTTTAAAAATTTTTATTATACCGCAACAGGGACCTGGAGGTGTGTGTGTATCTGTGTGTGTGTGAGTGAGAGAGAGTGAGATGGACCCTTACTGGATTAAATGGAGTTTTTTAAAGTCAGAGAAATGTTGGAAACGTGTGGATCATTAACGGGTTAACGATATGGAGACCTCATCACCACGGCGACGCCGCCGTTACCATGACGGTTCCCTGACTCGACGACGGCAACGCTGTTATGGTGAGTTTAAAGATATCAGGCTTGAAGTTTTATCACTCACTTCACTTCACTCCCTCATCATGAAACGTGAGACTTTGACCTTCGCGAATCCAGGATTCGTTTGCACCAGTGATGTAATTAATAAAGAATCATTTGGACTGTGAAGTGAATCAGTAAATGTTCTTTACATTGTCTTTGTTTCTCAGGACGAGACGTCAGTGACCACGTGAGAGCAAAATATAAACGATTAAAGACCCAGACTGAACAATGAACTTTATTCAGTACACAGCACTGAGTACAGAGAGACTCGTTACAAAGTGTGTGTGAATCAAATGACTCAGTTAGATGATTACTGGTAAAAGAAAGAGTCAGTAGGACAATTTAAAAAAAGAATCAGTCTGAAAATATCAGTTGTAAAGAATCAATGAAGAATGAGTCGAAGGAAATGGCTGAATGGATCAATAAATCAATAAATGAATGAGGTGTAAAGATTCAGATGTGAAGTATTAGAATCAGTAAAGAGTCATTTGAGTGAGAAAAGAATAAGGACAGAAACGGTGGGACATTAAAAGAATCAAGAATCAGTGGTAAAGAATTAGCAAGGAATCAGTAGAGAGATTAAAAGAAAAGAATCAGTCTGCGAAATCATAAAAAAGAAAAGAATCCATAACAAAGTTAATTGGATGATTCAGAGATTCACGGCAGTGAATCAGTTTAATTAAACAATTAAACGGCTGTAAGCAGGTGTAAATAATTAGCGAGGAATCAGTAAAGAATCAGTTGGATGAGATAAAGATTGAGTAGAAAGAGACGGATATGAAAGGAATTAGAAATCAAACGTAAAGAATGAACGATGGATATGTTGGCGTATCGCAGTAGCTAGCAACAGGGGCTAATGTGTCATTTCCAAATCTATAATATTCACTCTGCTTTCAGAGAAAAAAAAACTATGACCCACTCTTTTGGTTCACGATGTTCCCCAGGATGGTGGAACCAAAGACGGTTTGGTTAGCGGTGGATGCTAAGTGTAGTGACAGTGTAATTTTCCTACTAATCACCAACACGTCTGAGGTAAATGTTGATGTTCCAGATGTTTCTGTCACATTTCCACTGTTACTATGCCCTTACACTGTCCGCATAAAAGAAATATGAGCTAACAGAAGGTTCTGCTCTATGCTAGCTGCCGAGACAATATCAGTGGATCTCTGACACACACCCATTTCACAGTAATAGCCATTTCTCTGGAATGACAAATAAACACGAAAACAGAAACATGCAGGAGAAGAGAGAAAAAAGGCGGCCTTTTCTGGAATTGATCATCGTTTCTTCTGAAAACTAGCTAAAGAACTATTGCAAAGTAAAGAGCTAATTGGAGCTAATTGGACGGTTAAATGAATCAGAACAGAATTAGTTAGAATGATTTAAAGGAATCACTATGGAATCTGTTGGATGGTTAAAAGAATCAGTAAAGAATCAATAAAGAATCATATGGATGGTTAAAGTCAGTGAAGAATCATTTGGATGGTTAAAAGAATCAGTAAATAATTAATTGGATGGTTAAAGGAATCAATAAAGAATCAATTAATAATCATTTGAATGGTTAAAAGAATCAATAAAGAATCAGTAAAGAATCAATTGGATGGTTAAAAGAATCAATAAAGAATCAGTAAAGAATCAATTGGATGGTTAAAAGAATCAATAAAGAATCAGTAAAGAATCAATTGGATGGTTAAAAGAATCATTTGGATGGTTAAAACAATCACTAAAGAATCACTAAAGAAGTGACCACAGTGCATTATGGGTATTCTGTAGCCACTAGTCAGATTAGACACTAACTTATTGCAATGCATTGTGGGATTTCGATGTGTTTGGTGGACTAGGATGTCCTTTTAACCTCAGGGTTTGTCTCTCTCTCTCTCTCCACACACACACACACACACACACTTTGGTATCCTACCGTTAGTCCATTACACTCCATATGGAGGCGAGCGGGAGGTTAACGTTAACACACACACACACACACACACACACACACACACTCTGCATGGTGTGTTTGGACTCATTTCCTTCTGTCTCCTGCAGAGGCTACATCACTTATGTTCCTAAAAAAAAGTGTGTTATATCGAAATTAATCCCAGTAGTAAATTAAATTTAGGACTGGCCTTTTGTGTGTCAGGAGGGTGCTGTTCACATACTGTGTGTGTGTGTGTGTGTGTGTGTGTGTGTGTGTGTGTGTGTGTGAGTGTGTGTGTTGGTTTTAGCTTTGTTGGATATCTCAGTGTAGTTGTGTTCAGCAGCACTAGATTGTGATTCAGCTAAACTGATAAACTAGCGAGCTACAGTGAACAGGACGCAGGATTCTAGAACCACACTAATGAGTTTTAGAACAGCTCTGATGATTGACAGTTCTAGAACCGTATTCTGATCAAAAGTCTCTCCTAATTCGAACCTGAAGAATTCTAGACCTGGGAGGAGCGAGGAACCTCACTGATGGGTTTTAGAAATGCACTGAGGCAATGCTAGAACCACACTGATGATTGTAGAACTGTGAGACTTTTTTAAACTGCCTTAAAGCAAAGAGAATTCTAGAACCAGAATTACAATTCCACTCTTACAGTTCAGGACCCTATGGATTCTAGAACCATACTGGGAATTCTCGAACTTGATAGGACAGCACTGAGGGTTCTAGACCCGGACAGAGGATTATAAAACTGCACTAAGGATTGTAGAACCGCACTGTGGTGTCTGATTTTAGAACCAGGACTGATTATTCTAGAACTGGGTGAAGAATTCTAGAATCACCAGTACGGTTCTATAAAGTTCTGTGTCGTTCTAAAAATTCAAGAACCCGGGAAGCAGTATTATAATTGCACGACTCTTCTCAAGACGGCAATGAAGTGTAGAAAGAGAAACTGCACTGATGACTCCAGAACCAGAACCAATTTTAGAACCCTGTTGAAGGTTCTAGAACCAGCCTGGACAGACTGTTATCGGGCAAAGCAAAGTTTCATTAGCAATATATATTCACTGTGAAAGTCTATGCCGTGGATTCTAGACCCGGACTGCAGTGAGTATTCTAGAACCTCACTGGTGATTTTTAGAACAGCGCCAATGATCTGTAGAATGAGAGCAAGAGTTCCAGAACTGAAGCAAAAGACTGACTCACAAAATGGAAAGTCTGATGCTGAGGATTCTAGAACCCGGACAGGGGATTGTAGAACCACGCTGATGATTCTAGAACTGCACCGAAGTTTGTAGATTTACACAGACAAATCTAGAACTAAAGCAAAGCGAGCAGGAGAGAGAGAGAGAGAGAGAGAGAGAGAGAGATTTATCATTGGATGAGAGAGAAATGAACAGAAAGAAATATATCATGACTGTAGGTGAAAGGAGCAAGTGAGCTGTGTGTGTGTGTCTGTGTTTGTGTGTGTGTGTGTGTGTGCGTGTGTGTGTGTGTGTGTGTGTGTGTGTGTGTGTGTGCATGTGTGTGTGCGTGTGTGTGGGGGGGGGGAATCCCGCAGTGCCTCTGGGAGTTCTAGAATGTTGCATTGGGAAACAGGAAGTAAAGGAAGCAGATAAGATCTCTAGAAGTCAAACCACAGCTGTGTATATGTGTGTGTGTATGTGTGTGTGTGTGTGTGTGTGTGTGTGTTATAAAGTGTGAACAGTGTGGCAGCTTTTCTGAAGTGGGTACATCAGCACAACTGTGAAGAGTTTCTGGAACTGCTCGGAAGGTTCTAGCGTTGCCAGAGAGGATTCCCAAACAGCTCTGGTGTAATTCTAGAATAATCTGCGCCGGTCTCGACTCCTCCGTGTTGCTCTAATGATTAAAAAACTAAAACAGTGATTTTAGAATTGCAAGACAAGTTAAGAACTGCACAGAGAATTCTAGAACCTGATGGATTGAATACCGTGCTGCCAGTTCTAGAACCCTACTACCTATTCTACACCATGCTGGTGTATAGGAGAGTTTAGAACCCGAACTGAGGGTTGTAGAACCTCACTCTGGTGTGTGGAACCGCACTGACTTTAGAACCTGAACTGATGATTGTAGAGCTGCACTGAGGATCTAGAGCTGAATAAAGATTTTCATGAAGACACTAAAACTGCACTGAATTCTAGAACCTGACCGACACTTTTAGAACTTTTTACACTGACGAATCTGGGACCAGACTAATAACTTTAGAACCCTGCGGAGGATTCTAGAACCGGAATTTTAGAACCACGCTGATTGATGATTCTTTCAGAACTGCACTGAGGATTGTAGAACCACACTCTGGTGTCTGGAACTTTTTTTTAATCTAGACTGATGGTTTTAGACCTGCACTGAGGATTATAGAACCGGAAGGAGGGTTCTACAATCATCTAGAATCATTCTAAACCTTTACACATTGCATGATGATTCTAGAACCTGAATGACCATTTTAGCACTGCATTGAGGAATCTAGAACCAGATTCTAGAACTGCAGCGTGTCTTATATTTCTCTCTGGTTAACTCGTTTCTCGTTCGTTCTTCTCTAATCATATTTGAAGTGAGAGAAGAAGTAAAGATCTGAGGCCGGTTCTCTCCATCATTAACGAGATGTTTGAATAGGAGATGGTTCTGTGTTCTCGTCTCAATCAGAGCTGGAATTGTTCCCACGTTTGCTGATGAAAAAACCTCATCTTAACTGAAACCCCAGAGATACGCTAATTACCCCGGCACGGCTCTGCGCTAATCTCTTCTCCATTTCCCGCTTGCTGTACGTGTCTCTATATGTGTGTCCGTTAAGCACCGCCATTAAAATTCCTCACTCTGGCCCTTCATTAGAACGTTTAACGAGCTTCTGGCTTTGTGAATAATTTACCCTCGTTATGTACGCAAATGAGATGGGAGTCTGCATCACTGTGTAAAGCAGTAGTGTGTCTTTTCTTCTGATCTGAGCTCAGTTTTTATGGAGCTCTTTATTAAAGTTTTATGTATAGATTTATAAAAATAGTAAACTTCTAAAAGGTTCTAATCACATCATGTTCCTCAGTGACACTCTAATGTAATTAACACTAATGACTCATGAACTGTAGCCCCACAGTCCCACGTTCTCGGGTTTTCAGAGCTCTGTTTTTTTCAGAGTTCTGTGTTTGTTTACAGGGACATGTTTTTTTTTGTGTTTTTTTTTTGAAGGTCACATGTTTTTAAGGCTTCATGGTTTTCCAGGTCTCTGTGTTTTCAGAGTCCTGTTTTTTTCAGGGATCTGTATTTTCAGGGATCTGCGTTTTCAGGTCTTTGTGTTTTTAGGGATCTTTGTTTTCAGGGATCTGTGTTTTAAGATCTCTGTGTTTTAAGATCTCTGTGTTTTAAGATCTCTGTGTTTTCAGGGATCTGTGTTTTCAGGGATCTGTGTTTTCAGGGATCTGTGTTTTAAGATCTCTGTGTTTTAAGATCTCTGTGTTTTAAGATCTCTGTGTTTTCGGGGATCTGTGTTTTAAGGGATCTGTGTTTTCAGGGGTCAATGTGTTTTCAGGTCTCTGTGTTTTCAGGTCTGTGTGTTTTCAGGGATCTGTGTTTTCAGGGATCTGTGTTTTCAGGTCTTTGTGTTTTCAGGGATCTGTGTTTTCAGGGATCTGTGTTTTAAGATCTCTGTGTTTTAAGATCTCTGTGTTTTAAGATCTCTGTGTTTTCGGGGATCTGTGTTTTCAGGGATCTGTGTTTTAAGGGATCTGTGTTTTCAGGGATCTGTGTTTTAAGATCTCTGTGTTTTCGGGGATCTGTGTTTTAAGGGATCTGTGTTTTCAGGTCTTTGTGTTTTAAGGGATCTGTGTTTTCAGGTCTGTGTGTTTTCAGGGATCTGTGTTTTCAGGGATCTGTGTTTTAAGGGATAAGTGTTTTAAGGGATCTGTGTTTTCAGGTCTCTGTGTTTTCAGGTCTTTGTGTTTTCAGGTCTTTGTGTTTTCAGGTCTTTGTGTTTTCAGGGGTCAATGAGTTTTTAAGGCTCTGTATTATTAGGCTTCAGTTTTTCAAGGCTCTCTTTTCACTCACTGAAATTGGATGAATTGAGGAACACAGGCTCACAGCACTGCTTCCTCTCGCTTGTCTGGAGAGTCAGTGATAGACATTGATTGTTCTGAAATGTGAGATGAAGTGAAGTGCTCTTCAGTGAAATGGTGAATTATGTCCATCAGCAGCAGTGGAATTCTAACACTAATGTATAATAATGGACTCAGCTTCCTGAAGTCGCATGCTGAGGGTAACGGCGCTGAAGGAAAGCTTGCAGGTTACAGTGAAGACGTCACGTCTCTCCTCTGGACGGAAACAATTAATGAGGTCTCATTTCTGTTCCTTTTAATGATCTCGGCTGATACATATCATCTCATGACAGCTCTCTCTCTCTCTCTCTCTCTCTCTCTCTGTCATTTAGAGGTGGAGGCAAAGGAGGCATGTGATTGGCTGAGAGCAGCAGGGTTCCCGCAGTATGTGCAGCTCTATGAAGGTAATTGACAACAATCAATTAATCAGCATGGTTTAATTAGATCATCATTCACCTAATTACCTTCACACACACACACACACACATATACACACTCTCACATACTGCCCTTTACACACCTTTCATCTTCACCTGTCTCTCTCTCTCTCTCTCTCTCTCTCTCTCTCTTGCTTTCTGCCTGTCTCTCTGCTGCAATGCAACAATATGAATTAATAAATACAAAAAAAAAAAACAAATGAACTGAAACGAATGACTGTCTCTCTCTCTCTCTCTCTCTCTCTCTCTGTCTATCTCTCTGTCTATCTCTCTCTCTGTCTATCTCTCTCTCTCTCTCTGTCTGTGTAGTAGGTTACTGAGTTAATCTGCTTCTGCCATGATGTTGGTTTAGTGAATTGGGAAATTGATTTGCGACCTGCTGCTTATATTTATATTTGCGACCTGCTGCTGTGTATATTTAAGCTTATCTCTCTGTCCGGCCGTGTTTATGTAGAGCAGGTCCAGGACTCAGAGCGCAGAAAGGCAGAACCCGTCTTTATGGCACAGTCAAAAATCCAGTTCTATGTCTCTAACCTGCATTTAGGATTCTAGAACTTCATCAAGCATTCTAGAACTTCATCAAGCATTCTAGAACCACACTGATTCTACGATGATGATCTATAGCCAGACTAATGATTTTAGATTTGCACTAATGATTGTAGAAGGACACAAAAAAATGAGAAACACATTATTTCATAGCCAGACTAATGACTTTAGAACTGCGCTGATGAATCGTGAACCGCACTAAGCACTTTAGAACCACGTTGTGGATTTTATGCCCAGGAACTGTGCTAGTGAGTGCAGAACCATGCAAATCAATCTAGAGCCGCACTAGGAAATTTAGAGCCACGGTGTCTTTTAGAACTGCATTAAGAATTCTAGGAAGGGGAAAGGACACGGTCGAGGTGTGGTCCAAGCACGATTGGGTGGAGGGTGTGGTATAGATGTGATGGGGCGTGGTCGCAGCATGGACGGGGTGGGTTGTGACATGGTCAGGGTGTGGTCAGGAGGCTGTCAGGGTGTGTTCAGGGTGTGGTTGTGGCGTGGTTAGGGTGTGTTCAGGATGTGGTTGTGACACGGTAAGGGTGTGGTCAGGAGGGTGTGCTCGGGCTTGGTTTGAGCAAGATCAGGGTGTGATTGGGGCGTGGTCAGGAGGAGGGCTGGGCGTGGTAACAGAATGGTCGGAGCGTGGTCACGCTGTGGTTAGGGTGTGGTTAGGGTGTGGTTAGGGTGTGGTCACGCTGTGGTTAGGGTGTGGTTAGGGTGTGGTCACGCTGTGGTTAGGGTGTGGTTAGGGTGTGGTCACGCTGTGGTTAGGGTGTGGTTAGGGTGTGGTCGCAGCATGTTCGGGGTGTGCATAAATAAAATTTTATTGCTGTGTTCACAGCAGGTGATTTTTTTTCTTTTATCGACGTGTTTAAATCTAGCAGATTTCACATGACGTGTATTTTACTGAACTGGGATCGCTGCATGACATCATGCTAAAATTAGAAAGGATTTTCTAGGCATGAACTTTAAAAGGACTCAGCAGGACAACGTGTTGAGAACACTGGTGTAATTAAAGAACCCATTAATGAGCTACTAACACTGTGTGGAGTAACAATCCACAAGCTCCGCCCCCTCGTACGTTAGTTATGTGTTTATTTTGCATGTGAAGCTTCCAGAAGGATTAAGAGCTTTAATGACGGCGCTGATTGTTTTTAAAGACGACTGCGGCAAGGGGTAAATAATTAAACACGTCATTAATCCCGGCTCAACCATAGCTCCACCTCCTGGAGATGGGTTACTATGGAAACGCTCCCGGTGAGTGATGGGCGTGTCTCATCCTGCAGTCTGTGAGAATGTAAGAGCAGGATGTGTCTCTCCTGGGAACTGTTCTGTTACTGGCTGTGTCTCATTATGCAGCCTATAGGGAGAGTGTCTAGGGAACACTGGAAAACTGGTGAGGAAGGAATTTAGGAAAAGAGGGAACAAGGGAACTACTTGACAACTAGGGAACACTGGAAATAAAGGAGAAAGGAATGAAGAGAACACTAAAATATAAGGAGCAAGGAAATGACAAAAGGCTGGAAACTAGGGAAGATTTGGATTTGGGAAAGCAGAGCGCGGGAAGACTAGGGAGCTTTGGTTACTAGGGATCCGGAAAACTAGGGAACAGTGAGCACTCTGGAAAACTGGGAAAAAGAAAATTAGATAACACTAGGGAAACTAGGGAACACTTGGTGGCTGCGTCTCATTCTGCACTCTGTAGGGAGGATAGGGAAGAGCAGGAGGAAATGTCCACTTTGGGCGATTGTGATTAGAAAGGGTCAGTGGGTGAAGTGGAGTGCTCGAGAGGAAGGAGGCTGAAACAAAGGCGGGAAACCGAGTGAGTCAGGAAGTGCTCGAGACGCACACACACACACACACACACACACACACACACACAGAATGATGTAATGATGTGAAGTAGCTGATATTCTGACAGTGTTTATAGCAGAGACTCATTGATTTATAATAAACCTGTGTGTGTGTGTGTGTGTGTGTGTGTGTGTGTGAGACTCAGTGTGGTAAATGTGACCATTATCACACTCGAGGTCACAGCTGTGTGTGTCAACAGCTCACATGATCCTGTTTTTCTTTTGTACACACACACACACACACACACGCACACGCCCACACACACACACGCACACGCCCACACACACACACACACACACGCGCACACGCCCACACACACACACAAACAAATTGAAGCCAATTAATTAACTGTTTCTCTCTTATTGTCTTTCCCTCTCTCTCTCTCTCTCTGTCTGTCTGTTTCTCTCTCTTTCTGTTTCTCTTTTTCTTTCTATTTCTTATCTGTCTCTCTGTCTCTGTCTCTCTCTCTCTCTGTCTCTCTGTCTGTCTGTTTCTCTCTCTCTCTCGCTGTCTTTCTCTTTCTGTCTCTCTGTTTGTTTCTTTCTCTCTGTCTGTCTGTCTCTCTGTCTCTCTTTGTCTCTCTCTCTCTCTCTCTCTCTCTCTGTCTCTCTCTCAGCCTCTCTCTTCCCCATCGATATCTCCTCGGTCAGGAGGGATCATGAGTTTTTGGATCATGACTCGGTGCGAGCGTTATGCAGGTGAGACTGAAACACATGGTCATGGGCTGCGTCCCAAACCACACACTAGTGTCCTAACTATCACTGAGAAAGTTTAAAAAAATATGAAGTTTATAAAAAAAGCCAAAAACCCAGAAATACACTGAAATCCACATGGCAATGGAAAGATAAACACAACAGAACAGAAAAGAGGAGGAGGAAAAAAGAAAAGATGCTGATCTTTCACTTGGAAATGAGTCACTTTACTAAAGAAAAATGCATCATGATTTCCTCTTTCCTTTAAATTCTTCTTCTCTCTCTCTCTTGTCATGTGTTTGTGTGGGGTGTGTGTCTGGTGTGTGTGTGGTGTGTGTGTGCACGTGTGTGTTTTCAGGAGATTGATGACTTTGAACAAATGCGCCACTATGAGTCTGGAAGTTCACTTCCGCTGCAAACAGGTCGGTGAAATCTGATTGGCTGTGAGGGCTGTCAATCAAACCAAAGCCACTCAGCAGCAGTTCAGCAACTTTGGAAACTTTATGTTCTTAAAACTCATAAATAGTTGTGCAACTTGGAGTGAGTTTGTTGTCGATAATTATGTTGTTGTTGTGTAATTGTCCATAATTGTGTAACATCGAGTGCGGAGGAATATTTTTTGAGAAACTGGATCATATTACTCACACTGGCGTTTATTACGGAACTTCAAGGGAATGGAAATAACCTCTTCCAAAAGTAATAATGTTCCAATTAGACGGAGCTTTATTAGTTTGTAATTGGAAGTGTGTGTGTGTGTGTGTGTGTGTGTGTGTGTGTCGGTCAGAGCGAGGATTCCGAGGAGGATGATGCGTGTGCGCTGAGCTCCCGTTGGGCGTTTCAGCGTGACAGTAAAACCTGGTCCCGCCTCCAGACCAACATTGACGGCATGATGACCCTGAGGCCATCAGCCAGCAGCGACAGCGTCCTGAGTGATGTGACCTCGTTGACCTCTGACCTCAGCCTCAGCAGCCTGAGCCTGGACGTTGCCCGGGAAACCACTTCTCCAGAGGTCACGACCTATAGAGAGGCCACAGAATGCGACGGCGACGACGACTCCTCCTCTGCGCCTCGTTCTGTCCGAGAAAAAGTGAAACGTTCTTCCAGGCTCCTTTTGAGAAGGATGGAGTCTCTACGGCGACAGAAAGAGGCGGTTGCTAAGGGCGTTTCCACGGAAACTCATCCCCAGGAGGCGGAGTTACGTCCAGAACGTAGCTTGTCAAAAAGGACCGCGAAAGGGATCAGTGCCGCAGTGGATGCGGGATGGAAGTCGCGTACGAGGCGGCATAGCGGCGCCGACCAATCAGCAGCTGACGTCAAGCCTCAGAGGGCGTGTCTTTATCTGGAGGACTACCAGTTAGCATGGGAGCGGTCCAAACTGACACATCAGAGGAGTCACCTGGGAATACCGGGGAGGGTCGTTCATCTTCCTTCGGATCACAAACCTGGAACTTTCCCCAAGTCGCTGTCCATCGAGAGCCTTTGTCCGACTTCTTTCTCTCAGCGCGGCGACCGGATTGGCTGGCCAAGCGAGGATGGAGAATTCTCATTGGACGGCACCAGCAGTTGCCTCAGCGAATCACAAGACTTCGTTTCACCCACACTGGGGAAACGTCAAAACTCGGTGGATTCGATAAGCTCGGTTTACGACAACGTCCCGAACACCTTTGTGGATTCTCCAGAAGTTCCGGAAGTTTGCGTTCAGAGCTCGGAGGACGTGTTCGACCATCTGGACGCCATTTTGCAGCACATCCACGGACTGCAGGACAACATCGACGAGTGGTCTAACTCGCTGGGGCGACAGCTGGACGGGAGCGAATCGATGACAGAAAGTACGTTACCCAGCATGCTTCAGGATGATGAGCGCTCGGATTACGAAAGCGCCGGAAATTCGCTGAACGATGGAGACGGAGAGAGAGACCTGAGAGAACGGAGGGATTCGGGAGTCGGAGCGTCTCTCACTCGGCCCAGCAGGTGGGGACAATTTACCACCATACATGAAACATGACCTTTATTAACCTTTCTTCACTTTTTAATTTCTTTTCTTTTTTTTACAAATATTGATTTCTTTCTTCTGGAAGGTGGAAATTACAATGTGGGAACATAAGGAAATACGAGTAGTTTGTCAGAACAGAGCTGAAGTACCGTTAGCTCATCCTTTAACTTAAATCAAAATATTTTTTTTTTGTCGTAAACGTAAGCTTAGAGCCGAACCCTGAGGAACACCGCTGATCATTTTAAAAAGAACAGTTCAACAAAATGGACATCAATTAGCGTTATGCGCATAATTAGCCTTGATTAATTCATTAATTGATCTAGTCCACTAGCTAGTTTTTTTTTTACCTCAGTGACTAACTAGCTAGTAGCAGCATTAGCAGAATTAACGAAGCTGCTGAAGACCAGCGTGTTACTTTTCCCTTTTTTATCTTAAATTTTCTTCACTTTAAACTTTCTTCACAGGAAGCTGCGATGGCACAGTTTTCAGAATTCTCATCGCCCGAGCGTGACATCAGCGTCACAGGAGATTAACCGCCAGTCAGCGGCGCAGCTGAACCTGCTGCAGAAATACAGCCTGCTGAGACTCACGGCCATTCTGGAGAAACACTGCGACACGGGCAAGCACGGCCGGGGCTGGTACACACACACACACACACACTCATTCACTCACACACACACACGCACTCACACACACTCACTCACACACACACACACTCATTCACTCACACGCACTCACACACACATGAGTCATTTGAGCTCTTGATCATGACACATTTCATGTGACAAATGGAGAATTATAACGCATATTTGGTTCAGTGTCTTCAAGATAAAAGCACAGCTGTGTGTGTGTGTGTGTGTGTGTGCGTGTGAGTGAGTGTGTGTGTGTGTGTGCGTGTGAGTGAGTGTGTGTGTGTGTGTGAGAGAGAGAGAGAGAGAGAGAGAGTGTTTGTGTGAGTGTGTGTGTGTGTGTGTGATAGATTCAATAAATTCACTTAGTGTCACTCACAAAAGAACCATTATCTTCTGTTATTTTCTCACAGAACACACACACACACACACACACACACACTCTCTCACACACACACACACACTCTCTCTCACACACACACACATACACACACTCTTTGAAATTTCCAGAGTTACTTTCAGTTCCATTCTTTTTTCCCCTTCAATTCTTTCTTTCATTTTCATTCTTTTGTTCTTTATTTTGTCTCTTTTATTGCTTCCTTTTTTCTTGCTTCTTTTTGCATTTCCTGTTTTATTTTATTTTATTTTTTCTGTCTCTTTTCTTTTTCCATTTGTGATTTTATTTGTATTTTGTTTAATTTAATTTTATTTTAAGGTGTACTTGATTGTTTGTTGATGTTTGTTCTCTGCGCTGTGCTCTGATTGGCCCGTACGTGTCTGTGTTGTGCGTTGTGATTGGACAGGACGGTGCCGAAGTTCATGAAACGTTCTAAAGTTCCTGATTACAAAGACAAGCGAGTGTTTGGGGTTCCACCAATCGTAAACGTCCAGCGCAGCGGTCAGCCCCTCCCCCAGAGCATACAGCAGGCCATGAGGTACCTACGGAGCCAGTGTCTCGAGAAGGTACACACATACAGACACACATGCACACACACACGCAAAAACACACACAAACACACACACAAACACACACACAAACACACATACACACACAAACACACACACACACAGACAAACACACACACACACACACAGACACACATGCACACACACAAACACACACACATGCACACACACACACATGCACACACAGACACACACACAAACACACACACAGACACACACACACACAAACACACACACAGACACACACACAAACACACAGACACACACACACAAACACACACACAGACACACACACAAACACACACAAACACACACACAGACACACACACACACAAACACACACACAGACACACACACAAACACACACAGACACACACACAAACACCCACACACACACAAACACACACACAGACACACACACAGACACACACACACACACACACATGCACACACACAAACACACAGCTGCACACACACAGACACACACACAAACACGCACACACACACACACAAACACACAGCTGCACACACACACACACAAACACACACACACACACAAACACACAGACAGAGTTCTATAGCTGCATGAGATTTCTAGAACCCCAGTGGAACATACAGAACCCCCACTGAAATTTGTAATCACATCAACAATCCCAGAACCACACCAAGAATTGAAGAACCACACTGAGAACACTAGAACCACGCTGGGAACACTAGAACCACGCTGGGAACACTAGAACCACGCTGGGAACACTAGAACCACGCTGGGAACACTAGAACCACGCTGAGAACACTAGAACCACGCTGGGAACACTAGAACCACGCTGAGAACACTAGAACCACGCTGGGAACACTAGAACCACGCTGAGAACACTAGAACCACACTAAGAATGATCTTATCACATACAGAAATGTAAAGTTGCAACAAGAACTCTAGAAAGCCAGTGACAGTTCTAGAACCGAGGTTAGAATTCGAGAGCTGCAGTGAAATTGAGAGAATTCTAATCACAGTGAGAATCTTAAAGACCCGACAAGAATTCACCGTAATTCAGAATTCGCTAAGGATTTTAGAGCCACGCAGGGAATTCTAGAACCGAACCGTCCACCATTTTAGTGTTTTTTCTTGTTTATATAGCTAACATAGTGAACTAGGTAACTAGCTACACAGAGATGGATAGATATGGGGTTAGCTTAGCTTAGCTAGTAAAGTAATCATAATGTTCATCTCAAGTGCACATCACCAGTGGACCAATCATGTGACTGACAGCAGGAAGCCCCGCCTCCTCGCAGTGTTTCATTCCATCATTCTCTTAATTCCATCTTTCTCTCTCCGTATATAGGTGGGAATTTTCCGGAAGTCCGGAGTGAAATCCCGCATCCAGGCCCTCAGGCAGCTGAACGATAATTCCCCAGATCATGTGACCTATCAGGGCCAATCAGCTTACGACGTTGCTGACCTGCTGAAGCAGTACTTCAGAGATCTACCAGAACCCATCCTCACCTCCAAACTCACACAAACCTTCCTGCACATCTACCAGTGTGAGTGTCCTGCTTACACACACACACACACACACACACACACACACTCACTCACACACGCGCACACACACACACACACACGCGCACACAAACAAACAATCTCTGCAAATCTGTAACAAAAAAAACCTGGTGTATCCGGGGCTAACTGTGTACGTGTGTGTGTGTGTGTGCGTGTGTGTGTGTGTGTGTGGGTGTGTGTGTGTGCGCGTGTGTGTGTGTGTGTGTGTGCGTGTGTGCGTGTGCGTGTGTGCGTGTGTGTGCGTGTGTGTGTGTGCGTGTGTGTGCGTGTGTGTGGGTGTGTGTGTGTGTATGTGTGCGTGTGTGTACGTGTGTGTATGTGTGTGTGTGTGTGTGTGTGTGTGTGTGTGTGTGCGCGTGTGTGTGTGTGCGTGCAGTCGTCCCTCAGCAGCAGAGGTTCCAGGCGGTGCAGTGTGCCGTGTTCCTCCTGCCCGATGAGAACCGGGAGGTTCTGCAGACGCTGCTCTACTTCCTCAGTGACATCAGCACGGCGGAGGAGAACCAGATGACGGCACACACACTCGCTGTGTGTCTCGCTCCCTCCATCCTGCACCTCAACACCTCCAAACGAGACGCGGCTTCACACAGGTGTGTGTCTGTGTGTGTGTGTGTGTGTGTGTGTGTGAGATAATCATTTCACTTGATGTAACTGAATAAAATGAAGCTGATATTAATGCAGCCAGTACGAGGAGAGTGTGTAACTCACAACACCAGAGACAGCAAGTGACTCGACCTCATCAGTATTCATCAGTACACACACAAACACACACACACACACACACAGTGAGCTGTACTTGTAAAATAAATAAATACTTACAATAAATAATTAATGTTGTTGGTTTATTTCCTGGCTTTGTGTGTGTGTGTGTGTTACAGCATTTAGGTGCTCTGTGACCTCACGTAACCTCACAGTAATTTAAATACACTCAGTGTGAATAATTTATTCGTACAGCAGCAATGTTTTTATTGTTTATGTATTTGTTTGTTTACTCTGTGCTGATAGGCTGATTAGCAAACGGGGCAGAGCCAAACCAGACCACAAGGACCTGAGTGAGAACATGGCGGCCACTGAGTGCCTGAGTCACATGATCACAGAGTGTAAAAAGCTGTTTCAGGTATACACACACACACACACACACACACACACAGAGTAAAGGCCCAGTCACATGAAATAGCCTTCATTTAAAACCTCTAATTTAGAGATTATTCTAGAACTGGGGTTCTCTAATTGTCTAACTGGTGTGTGTCAGATTCCTCAGGAGATGATGCTGCAGGCGTGTAGCTCGTACGTGTTAGCGGACGCTCAGCCGCTGCCTCTGCACGCGCTCGGAGTGAACAAACGAGGAGAGAAGGTGGACTATCGCGTCTACCTGGAGGACAACTTGCAGTGTTTACTGAGAGATACAGCCGAGAAGGGCAAGGGGTGGCACAGCGCAGCGGGACCTCCACACACTGAGCTCGCCTACAAGAAGGTACACACACACACACACACACACACACACAGAGTCCTGATTTTGTCCAGTCAGTCTGTTCTATGAACCTGCTTATACAAGATGCTGTCCCAAATACTGGGTCAGACTAGTGCACCAAGTGTAACCTAAAAACACTGGAAACTAGGGGACACTGGGGAGATAACTGTGAAAACTAGGGAGCAGAGAAGGTAAGAAAACAACGGAAGCTAGGGGACACTAGTCAATCAGGGAATCAGTCGGTCAGGGAATCAGTCGCTCAGGGAATCAGTCGGTCAGGGAATCAGTCGCTCAGGGAATCAGTCGGTCAGGGAGTCAGTCAGGGAGTCGGTCGCTCAGGGAATCAGTCAGTCAGGGAGACAGTCAGTCAGGGAATCAGTCGCTCAGGGAATCAGTCAGTCAGGGAGACAGTCAGTAGATCAGGGAGTCGGTCAGGGAGTCAGTCAGTCAGGGAGTCAGTCAGGGAGTCAGTCAGGGAATCAGTCAGTCAGGGAGTCGGTCAGGGAATCAGTCGGTCAGGGAGTCGCTCAGGGAATCAGTCAGTCAGGGAGTCGCTCAGGGAATCAGTCAGTCAGGGAGTCGGTCACTCAGGGAATCAGTCGGTTCGGGAATCAGTCACTCAGGGAGTCGGTCACTCAGGGAATCAGTCGGTCAGGAATCAGTTGGTCAGGGAGTCGGTCGCTCAGGGAATCAGTCAGTCAGGGAGACAGTCAGTAGATCAGGGAGTCGGTCAGGGAATCAGTCAGTCAGGGAGTCGGTCACTCAGGGAGTCGGTCACTCAGGGAATCAGTCGGTCAGGGAATCAGTCAGTCAGGGAGTCGCTCAGGGAATCAGTCAGTCAGGGAGTCGGTCACTCAGGGAGTCGGTCACTCAGGGAATCAGTCGGTCAAGGAATCAGTTGGTCAGGGAGTCAGTCGGTCAGGGAATCAGTTGGTCAGGGAATCGGTCGGTCAGGGAATCAGTCGGTCAGGGAATCAGTTGGTCAGGGAGTCGGTCGGTCAGGGAGTCGGTCGGTCAGGGAGTCGGTCAGGGAATCAGTCAGTCAGGGAGTCAGTCACTCAGGGAATCAGTCGGTCAGGGAGTCGGTCAGGGAGTCAGTCGGTCAGGGAGTCGGTCAGGGAGTCAGTCGGTCAGGGAATCAGTCAGTCAGGGAGTCGATCAGGGAATCAGTCAGTCAGGGAATCAGTCAGTCAGGGAGTCGATCAGGGAATCAGTCAGTCAGGGAGTTGGTCAGGGAGTCGGTCGGTCAGGGAGTCAGTCAGGGAGTCGGTCAGGGAGTCAGTCAGGGAGTCAGTCAGGGAGTCGGTCAGGGAGTCGGTCAGGGAGTCGGTCAGGAAGTCGGTCGGTCAGGGAGTCGGTCAGGGAGTCAGTCAGGGAGTCGGTCAGGGAGTCGGTCGGTCGTGATTTTGCTGCTAAACTTCTAGCTTTAGAGAATAACTTTCCTTATTACCTGTTTTTATTACCTGTTTATTCCTCTTCCTCTGCATCGTGATTGGTCAATTGCAGGTTGGAGATGGGCACCCGATTCGCCTGTGGCGTGTTTCCGTGGAGATCGAGGCTCCACCCACAGTGGTTTTGCACCGTGTGCTGAGAGAGCGCCACCTGTGGGATGAGGATCTGCTGCACAGCCGCGTGATGGAGAGTCTGGAGAACAACACCGAGGTGTTTCATTACATCACCGACAGCATGGCGCCTCACCCACGCCGAGACTTCGTAGTGCTCCGGTACATATGCGCACACACACACACACACACACACACACACACACAGAATGCATGCTTTATGGTTGTGTGTTTATACAGTGCTGTTCTTTTTTCATTGGTGTGTGTGTGTGTGTGTGTCAGGCGTTGGTGTACAGATCTCCCTCGCGGTGTGTGTGTTCTCATCTCCTCGTCTGTCGATCACGGCAGCGTGCAGCTGGAGGCGGGGCTTAGAGCGGTGCTTCTGACATCACGTATTATGATTGAGCCATGCGGAAAGGGGCGGAGCCGACTAACACATTACTGCAGAGCGGATCTACGGTAAAACATACACACACACACACACACACACACACACACACACACACACATACAACCATACAAACATATGGTAATACACAACTACAGATTTAACACTTGCTCTCTTTCTGTGTGTGTGTGTGTGTGTGTGTGTGTGTGTGTGTGTGTGTGTGTCCTACAGGGGGCGCTCTCCCGACTGGTATAATAAAGTGTTTGGTCACCTGTGTGCAGCGGAGGTTGCTAGGATACGCGGCTCGTTCCCCGTTCTGACAGCAAGAGGACCCGAGACCAAACTCTGAGACTGAGGGAGTGAGCGAAGGGAGTGACGAGGCAGAGGTTTACAGGGGAAAGACTTGATCTAATCTGAAACCAGATCAGACCAAATCTGATCACCAAAGCTTGGACCAAGCCAAACTACTCAGATTAGACACATAACACTGGATCAGAAAAGTTACCATGATGTCAAATCTGATTAGACAAGATCAAACCAGACCAGTTTTAGATTAGACCTAATCCAGTTAGACCCAATTAAACCAGATTAGACAAAAGCAATACTTTAAATGATCACATAGAAACAGATCAGTGTCCAGATGTACACTATTACACAAACTACACTAACAGAGAGCAGATCGGATTAGATTGGATCAAAAAAATTTGACCTGATTATATCAAATCAGATTGAGGAAACTTGAATCAGACAAGATTGCACATGATCCAAACTAGAGCACCTGACTTGCTCAAGACCATATCTGATTTGCTCAGAAAACATTGATCCAGATCAGAAATCAAATGAGATCAGACCATATCACATCAGCACAGACCAGGCCAACACGTTAAACTAGAATAATAAAAGATCAGATCAAAACAGATCAGAGGAGAATTGACTAGATCAAACCAGATTACACCTAATTAGATGAGGAAACATCAGACCAGAGATTAGATTAGATCATACCAAGACCAGATCAGAAAAAAACAAGGTAATGCCAAACCAGCTTGGAAGAGCGTAACACATTACACTAGATCAGATGTGATCAGCTCAAAATAGATTAGATATGTTTGGACAGATCACACTGAACCAAATTAGACAAGGACAGATCAAACCAGATTAGACCTGATCAGACCTGATTAGATCAATCCAGTTTAGATCAGAAATTGAAATATAATAAACCAAAGAATAGACCAGATCTGGACACATCAAATCATCAGATCAGACTGGATTACATTACACTAGATCAGATCAGAGATGATCGGACAAGATCAACACAAATTAGTCACATTGGTTTAGTTCGTATCTCTAAACTATAAAGTCTTAAGCTCTCTCTTTTAACACAATATGAATATTCAGTCAGCTCGCAGACCAACACTCGAGCAGCCAATCAGAAGTCAGATATGTAAATATGTAAATGAGCAGATGATTTGAATAGGAAAGCTATCAGGAGTCACACCGGGGGCGGAAGCTGTCCCAGATTTATCCCTGCATTATGCACAATGGCTGTGTGTGTGTGTGCGTGTGTGTGTGTGTGCGTGTGTGTGTGTGTGTGTGTGCGTGTGTGCGTGTGTGTGTGTGTGGGTTCTCCAGGAAATAAATATCATTCTGAAAAGCAAGCAGTATTTTTATCACAAATCTGAAATTTTTTTTATTTACACACACACACAAAAACTTACACACTTTCAACACTGTGACTGCCGCAAATCGTGTGTGTGTGTGTGTGTGTGTGTGTGTGTGTGTGTGTGTCGGTCTGCCTGAGAGAGACAGTAAAAATGAGGATCTAAAGCCATTTTGTTTGACCTTTGACCTTTAATTCAAACTCAGGTAAAGATTTTTCACACAGATCTGCAGATGATATTAGATCAGGAAAACATTAGACCAGAGATTAGATTAGATCATACCAAATTATAAATGCATTTAAACATTAAAAGATCAGACTTTATGCTAGAGCAGAAAATATCAATGATTAGACCAGATCAGAAAAAACAACTTTAGCCAGATCAGACCAAACCAGATTAGACCAGATCAGACCAAACCAGATTAGACTAAACCTGGTTAAACCAGATTAGCTCAAACAAGATTAGACCAGATCAGACCAAACTACATGAAACAAAACCAGATCAGATCAAACCAGATTAGACAAGATGAAACCATACCAGTTTAGACCAGATCAGATGAAAGCAGATTAGACCAAACCAGATTAGACCAGACTATATCTGATCAAAAATGAATTATCTTAGAGACTATACAAAACTCAAACTAAAATACATTACAGCAGTCCAGACCAGACTAAATACCTGATCAAAAACAAACTCAATCCAGATTAGACCAGATCAGATCAAACCAGATTAGACCAGAATAAAAAGGTAATGGCGATAAAAATCAAACTAGACATCAGTCATCTAACGAGTAAAGGGTCATGGTTATTTCTACGCTGTTCATTAGGACACGCCCACATCCGATTGCGTAATGTTTATCGGTGTTTTTTCATTCAGCTGATTCAGGAGTTTTGGACGTCATTACATGGTGTCTGTTTACTCATTGGATAGTGAGGTTTAGATTAGACACAGATTGACACTGTGTTGTGCGCTGTGTAAAAAGTGTTTATTTTTTAAAGATCACAGTGTTTCGTACAATCGATTATTGACCAACAAATAAATCAAAACGTTGATGTATTTATAGAAAAGTGCCGATTTTTTCAGGACAAATTTATTTTCTGAACATTTGTTTCTGTGTATATTATTGTATATTAATGTGTTTTCTAAAAGCCTGTGTGTGTGTGTGTGTGTATGTGTGTGTGTGTGTGTGTGTGTGTGTGTGCGTGTGTGTGTGTATGTGTGTGTGTGTGTGTGTGTGTGTGCGTGTGTGTGTAAGTGTGTGTGTCTTTTGCTCTGGTTTATTGGCAGTAATTCTCTCAGGCGTTATGTAAGAAGACGTTTTGTATTTATGGCTGTAACATAATGCTTTAATTAATTCATTCACTTCAATTATGTGTGTGTGTGTGTGTGTATGTGTGTGTGTGTGTGTGTGTGTGTGCGCGCGTGTGTGTGTGTATGTGTGTGTGTGTGCCCCTTATATGCCACACGTGCCTTGAATTGCGCTGAGATCTCAGTATAATTTATTTCTGTGATTCGTATGTCTCAATTTCTTTATTGTTTCTTTTTTTTAAAAAAAAAAAAAAAGATAAATTAATTAACAAATTCAGAGGATAAAAAAAAATTAAAAATTGTCTGAATTGTTCTTGTTGCTTACACTATTGACATTTTTTTTATACATTTTTTTCTGACTGAAAAAAAAATTAGTGTGTGCCGAAAAAATTAATAAAAAAAACTTTTTCAGAGAAATTCACGGTGTGGGTAAGTGTGTGTGTTTTCTCTCCTTTATTTATTTATTTTTTTATCATCATATAATATATATATATATATAATAAGACATAAATAATATAATATAATAAGATATAAATTTTGGCTGGAGATAAAATACGATAAACAAGAAGTAATAAAAAAACAACATTATATTTATCTTACATTAAAGAAACAACATACAGAGTTTTTTATTTCACAGGCTTCCATTTATTTATTTTTAAACATTTTTAGATAACAGTTTCATTAAAATTATTTACTGCATTAATTAACATGATCACATAAGAAACTTTAGTATTAATAAAATGTAAATAATGTTAACAAAGCAAGCTGAAGTGTTTCATTGACTATTTATTCAATCCATGACAAAAATGTGCATAAATTAGCATAAATTAAATGACACTATGTTGATATAATAATGTAAATATATAATGAAAATGTCGATAAGTTCCTGAACTCTGGTCTGTAAATATAAAAACTCGCGTTTCAGCCTGAGGTCTGAATTAGAATTAATTATGAATATTAATTAAAGTGATGTTCAAGTCGTTTATTAATTAATGAAAGTGTTAATTACTTTGGTAATGTTACTGATGTGGTAAAGTTTGTTAATTAATGTTGTATAACGTTAATAAAGCGCTAGCGCTCTCGCTTCTCCTCACGTTCCTGTTCACTGCTCTGTTCTCCTCTTATTTTGGAAACTGGTCCTTCGTGATGTTCCTCAGATTTCCTCCGTAAAGTCTGAAGGACGTTCCACATTCAGGAACAGGATCTTGTTCTTGATCTTCTGAACAGTTCCTGACTTTCTAACCTGGTAAATATCTTTGCAGCGTCTCTCGTCTCTTACTCTGATAATGATTTATCTCTGTGCTCTGGAGAGAAGTCAATATCACGCTCGTGTTTTTATCGACCAGTCGGAAAAGATTTCACGCAGTCCAGCCTTGCCTGCGTTTAAGAAGTCTTTTGTGTCCTTAGTTGACTTTGATCGATTATGAACACGATGCTGGTTTAAAGTTTATATCTCTGGAAGAACTCGCCAGAGGTCCGAGGATAGAACCCTGTGGAACCTCCTTCCAGTTTTATTCAACTTACAGCGACACGATGTTTTAAATAATTGATAAGTAACTTGTTTTCATAAATTGATGGAACTTTTCAAAATTATGAATTGAAGAGATACATCATGCTGAGAAAGTTGCAGTAATTTGGATTGTATTATGAATCATGTTAATGATTCGATTCTTTTGAATTGTCTTTTTTTTAGAGTGAATTGAAACATGATTAAGTAACATTTACGATTTTAGCTCATCAATATTGTTTGTTTCTTTGGATACAAAAGATAGAAATGATTATAAATTATATTATAAATTATATTATAACTGCCTTTCAATTTGTCGTGCTTGTGAATCGATTGAAAGATTCACTTTAAAAAAGAGCCATTTCAACAGAATGAATCATTTCTGAATCGTTTACAGCTGATTCTCTAGTGTTTAAAAACAGTGCTAATTAAATCTAATTCTAACTAAACACTCTGTGTGTGTGTGTGTGTGTGTTACAGTAAAATACTCTTTTATCTCTTTCTTGAAGTTAATAAGATTTTTAAAAAAAACGCAGCTTGTCGTGTTACTGAGAAACCGTAAAGAAGCGTAAACTCCTCTGTCCTGAAGATGTCAGAGAACTTACAGTTACAGCTTTACCTCTGACTGTTACAAAGCGCTGACACTGGAGACTCCTTCCATACACGTTACATAAACATCTCCTTATTAAGATCGGTTTATTAAGATCGGTTTATTAAGATCGGTTTATTAAGATCGGTATCTGCTGTACACGTCCCTGTGAGTGAGCTGTTTCAGGTCATCGCGACTCCCAGAAGCTTTGCTTTTGATTCAGACGGAAGTTGAATCCTGGAATCTCGGAAGTCAAGTGGAAAGTAAGATTGGCTCATGAACACTTGATGATTTTTGGCTCAGGCTTCACAGCTGCTAGTTTTCTGATAAATAAATGAGAATATGTGAGGGAAGAACGCCGAGCTCCTGCAGGGACTCTGGAGAATCTTCTGCTTTTCTTTTTAAAGGTTATTCTCCGACTTTCCGACCTCCGCATCATGCCGGAGCCGAGCCGAGGGAGCAGGGTTCATGTTCCACGTTTTATTTTAGTCACAGCTGTGAATTTCTTTCTTTATTTATTTATATGAGTCTGTGAGTGAGAGAGAGAGAGAGAGAGAGGGAGAGGGAGAGAGTGCGAGAGAGCGCGAGAGAGAGAGGGAGAGAGCGAGGGAGAGGGAGAGAGAGAGAGAGCTAGTGAGCGAGAGAGAGAGTGAGAGAGAGAGAGAGCAAGAGAGAGTGAGAGAGAGAGAGAGAGCTAGAGAGAGAGAGAGAGAGGGAGAGAGCTAGAGAGAGAGGGAGAGAGCTAGAGAGAGAGGGAGAGAGAGAGACAGAGAGAGAGAGGGAGAGAGAGAGGGAGAGAGCTAGAGAGAGAGGGAGAGAGAGAGACAGAGAGAGAGAGGGAGAGAGAGAGCTAGAGAGAGAGAGAGAGGGAGAGAGCGAGAGAGAGAGGGAGAGAGAGAGCGAGAGAGAGAGAGAGAGAGAACGATTCTGAAACACAGACGCAGCTGATGGAGCGATTATTCTGCTGTGATGGAGATTATGGTGGAATTGTTGGAGTGTTTATTGAAGTTGGTGAAGCTGGTGAAGTGTGTGAGCGTACACACAGGTTCAGGATGGAGTGTGTGCAGATGGATGATGGGTGGAATCGACTCACTTTCATCCCACTCTCCTGACCTCGATCTGTGTGATGTCAGAGGTCATTAAGCACAATTTAAACCCCTTCACACACGTCCAGGTGTACGATGAGGAAATTCGTCACACTCTGCTATTGCACTCGGATTAGGCGGCCTAGGTAGGCAGCATCGCCTGTTTCTAACTCGGTGTAAAAGTCCAGCGAAGTTCTTTTATCATTAAGTGGAGAAATGAGTGAGCAGTGAAATCTGTGCGTAAACAAATCTCACAAAACGTTAAAACAGTGAACAGAGAAACAGAGATTTAATTAATGTTGCTAGAACTTTGAAAAAATAGAAGGTTAAACACGAGAACCAGTCTGAGTAAAAACGACAAATCTAGAACCAT
>NC_069736.1:18581448-18596448 GCF_027358585.1 Pangasianodon hypophthalmus | reverse complement strand
CACAGCATCACGTATCAGATGTTTGAGAATATAAATCACTCCCTCTTTATCCAGTCGACCTCCTGCGCTCTCTCTCTCGCTCTCTCTCTCTCTCTCTCTCTCTCTCTCTCTCTCTGCAGCGTAACAGCTAATGAGAGCCATAATTATCTATTTGTTTGATAATGGACTCAGAATTCCCGCATGGAATTCACTTAATAAAAAGCTTTTCGATACGCTGCAGATGTTCTTTCAAGTCCAACCACACCGAGAGAACAAACATCTGTGTGTTTATTTATCTCCATCACCTCATTCATTTACGAGCACGATGACGCTATACTACACACAGCGCTGTCGAATTCTGGATTCTGATTGGTCGTCGAGTGTTGATTAATTTTCTATAACAGCAGCTCTGACAGTAGTGCGCTCGTTCTAATACGTTATCGTTTCCATAGTAACAGTAGCGTTCCACTACTACTCATTGTGCCTTTACACTGTCTGTATAAAAACTAGCTAGCTAAATCATTAACCTCATCCATATGTTCCTCTGTTGCCTAGCAACATTGTTTTTATAGCTTTAACCACCTGAACAGCAAACATGAAATCACAAATGAAGGATCCGACTGCTTTTGTTGTCACTTAAGAACATGTTTTGTCTTCTAATGTAAATGGTCAAAATTGAGCAATGCATTCTGGGTAAATTGTGCTCTTGATGTCATGCTAATAAGGTAGTGGAACGCCGCATAAGCGACTCTGAGGAAGAACGGAAGAGTTTTTCACCCAGGAAGATGCCGGTGGAGTAGCAGCGTGCCCCCGGCTTCTCCGCCTGGTCCGAGTGCAGCGGGAAACACACGCCGTTGCGGCCGTAGAAGTTCCCGAACGTGTTCCTGTCGCAGAACGGGGCGAGGGCCAGGACGAAGCCGAGGGCCCAGATGGACGTGAGCGAGCAGAGAGTGCGCTTGCGTCCGGCGCGGTAATGATGGAACGGGAACACGATGCACACGTACTTCTCCAGCGTCATGTACGTCAGCATCATCACCGACACCTCTGTGGAGAGCAGCGCCAGGGAGCCAATCAGCTGACAGGACAGACTCTCCATCCAGACGTGGGCGTGGCGATTATACTCCCCGCAGTATTTCACGTCGAAAGCGCCGATGAAGAAAAGGTACACGCCCATCAGACAGTCTGCACCTATCAGAGACAGGGAACGTGGCCATAAACAACATTTAGATACAAATACACATATCCATATATGGAAATGAGAGTACCTCTACCTGAGTCTGTCTTTATGTCCATATATGGAAAAGATAACTACCCTGAGTGGGTGTGTCTTTATGTCCATATATGGAAATAAGTGTAACTCTGGGTGGGTGTGGCTTTGAGTTTATATTTGGAAATGAAAGCACCTCTTGGCAGGTGTGTCTTTAAGTCTATATATGGAAATACAGGCATCTTTTTGAGTGGACAGGTGTTTAAGTCCATATATGGAAATACGAGCACCTCTGAGTGGGCGTGTGTTTGAATCCATATATGGAAGTTGTTGCTTTCTTTCTGTTACTTTCAGCTACTTCATTATGTGCAATTTTCTCAAAATAAGCAATTAAAGTCTGGAGTCACACACACACACACACACACACACACAGTGAGAATCATCTACCATATGTGCTCTTTGTGTGTGTGTGTGTCTGTGTGTATGTTCACGTATGTGTGTTCAGACTGTAATTGCTTATTTTCTGCCCAGCAGGTGGTGTGTGTGTGTGTGCGTGTGTGCATGTGTATGTGTGCGTGTGTGTGTGCATGTGCGTGTGTGTGTTTAATAGGCGTTTATGATCAAGACTGACAGATGAATAATTTATCACATCTTTATATATATGTGTGTGTGTGTGTGTGTGTGTGTGTGGTTGTGTGGTTGTGAGCGTGTTTGTGTGGTTGTGAGCGTGTGTGTGTGTGTGTGTGTGTGTGTGGTTGTGTGCACCTTCCAGATGATTTACAGTCATTACAGCTACAGATAGACTGCGACAATATTTTGATGTGTCTAAAATAACACTATTGTGTAAGCGTAATACTACAGGCATGGAAAATTCTGATTTCTGATTGGCTGGCAGGTGTGAATAAATTTTCTTTTATGGGGACATTTAACATCTGTTAAAAAACTGTGATACTGTAAATTGATGGTTTGTTCAAATTTGGTTGCATAAGTATACACACCCTTTTATAATTGGGGGTGTGGCTGTGTTCAGAATGAACCAATCACATTCAATCTCATGTTCAAAAGTAATTATCATACAGCTGTCATCAATAAAATTATTCTGATTAACCCCCAAATAAAGATCAGCTGTTTCTGTAGAATTTTCTTCACATCTTCTTGGTTTCATCTGACTGCTGAAGCCAAAAGCTTACAAAGCCTGTACAAGGTCTCACTTGATGAAAGGAATCGATCAGAAGAGGGGTATAAAACAACTTCCAAAACATTAGATGAACCATGGAACACCATGAAGGCCATCATCAACAAGTGGAGAAAATGGAGCACCACAGTGACATCACCAAGAACAGGACGTCCCTCCAAAAATTTATAAAAGGACAAGACAAAAACTTACCAGGGAGGCTGCCAAGAGACCTACAGCAACATTAAAGGAGCTGCAGGAACATCTGACACGTACTGATTACTCTCTGCATGTGACAACAATCTCTATTATTCTTCACATGTCTGGGCTTTGGGGTAGGCGGCTAGACGGAAGTCCTTTCTCACAAAAAACATCCAAGCTCAACTAAATCACCCCAAACCATGTGGCAAAATGTGTTATGGTCTGATGAGACCAATTCCAAAAGGTATAATAATTCCATAATTCCAAAAGGTAAGTTTGGCGCAAATAAAAAAGCACATCACCAAAAGAACACCATCCCCACAGTGAAGCATGGTGGTGGCAGCATCAGCTATAGAGCTGCTTTTCTTCAGCCAGAACTGGGGCTTTTACCAAGGAGGAGGGAATCATGAGTAGCTACAAATACCAGCTGATTTTAGTGCAAAACCTTCAGGTGTCTGCTAGTGAGCTGAAGATGAAAAGGACAACGACCCAAAGCCCACATCCACATCAACAAACGAACGACTTCAGCAAAAGAAGATCAGTGTTTCTGATTGGCCGAGCCAGAACCCAGACCTGAACCCAGCTAAACATCTGTGGGGTGACCTGAAGCAGCTGTGCACAGGAGATGCCTTTATAATCTGATGGATCTAGAATGTTTTTGCAAGAAAGAGTAAGAAAATATTGCCAAGTCAAGATGATAGACTCAAAAAGACTGAGTGGTGTAATAAAATCAAGAGCTGCTTCAACGATGTATTAGTTTAGAGGTGTGTATACTTATGCAACTAGGTTGTTGTAAGTTGTTCATTTTTCTTTTTTCCCTAAAAAAGTTTCTGATTGTTTTTCATTTTATTTGTATTTTGTACTTTGGAATTTCACATTAAAAGTGGGAAAAGATCCGTGATTTATCTTAGTTTCATTCTTTTACTGCACAAAAACTTGCATTTTAACAGCAGTGTGTAAACTTTTTATATCCATTGTAAATCTTTGCTAATTTCAACATGAGAAGTCAACCACAATACTCTTGCCACTGAAGGTGTTGAAGTCATGCGAGCACTGTTGCTAGGCAACTGGGAAATATGGACACTAAGCATGAACTAGCGAATGACTGTGGCTAATAATCTACCTAGCTAGCATGTTGTTTTTGAGTTGTTTATATGCACAATATATATATAACGATGCAAAGACAGAACCTTCGAGAAAATCAATAAATAAGTACAGAAGTGAAGATCATAAAACAAAATAATCCTTACTTAATAAAGAATTACTACAAACGTTAATTATTACTGAAGTACAGCGTTTTATGTGAAACACTCACAGCAGAGCGATTTGATGGCCATCGTGTGATGCTCGTTCTCCGAACCAACGCAGGAACGTAAACAGATCACGAACACGTTCCCGAAACAGATAACGAAGGCCACGACCCAAACAAACACACGCAGGATGATGTTGGCCAGCAGGTTCTCAAAGGACGAGATGCCGTCTGTGTTCGGCTTGCAGCTCCGCACGTTCGGAGAATAGGTGCAGTACTCGAAACGTTTAAAATAGCTACAAATAAATAAATAAACAAACAGATAGAGATAGATAGATAGATAGATAGATAGATAGATAATAGGAAAATGAATATAGTACTGTGTAAAAGTCTTAGGCACTGTATCTATTTTTTTGTACAAACTTTGTTATAGATGTTTATTTTCTGACTTCTACATTATTGATTCAGTACAAAAACATTTTAGATTCCAAACATTAGTTTTCCAGCACAAAATGAAACGTTACAGAAAAATGTTTGTATGTCAGTAAAGAAAGCAGCAGATTCCATAAGAGACACTTTTCAGATAAAAACATAATGAAGGCTGCTGGGTTTCGCTGCAGAAATAAGAAGCGAGTCGACAGTCAAAGTCTCCAGAAGAACTGTGGCTGCTTCTGCAAGATGCTCAGTAACACTTCCAGCTCATTTCCTTATAAACCTGCACACACTGCACCTCAGATACTGCTTTATTTATTTAAAGTGAAGGATCGTCACATTAAATACTGACTTTGTTTCATTTATTACTGTTTACTGCTCTTTATAGGATTTTTTTAATGTAGAAACATTTAATTTCATTATTTCTGAAGGCATCTTTACTCTACAGCATTTCTTTACATGTGCCTGAGACTCTTACACAGTAATATATACAACAAACCACCAAAAGACCAAAACAACCACAAAACAATAAAATATTTATGAAAACAAAACAACCTCAACATTATTTATATGATTTTATCATTTACATGTTCGCACTTTTACTGTTGTGAATAAACGGAGTGACAGCTTTCTCCTTTCTCCTTTGCAGGCTGGTCTGATCTTTTGTGGGGTTTAGTAGAAGTTAATTAGTGAAATGTGCAGCACCTGAGTGCTCTGATCTCCTCAGCTATATAAGCTGGTGGACTCAGTCAGTCTCGCTCTCGCTCCGTGCTGCTTGGTTTGCTGTGGGTTCAGTTTCACACTGATTTCTGCTCCTCCACACACAGCACACACCACTGATGCTGCTGATTTATACATATCATTATATTTTAATTTTAATTTTATTTTGTTAAATAAACAGTTAAGTTAAAGTCATGTGTCTCCTTTTTTTTTGTCCTTCCCTTGAGCTGGACTGTGGTTCTTCTTGGTTCTTCTTTAAACAATTTTTCAAACAAAGAAACATTTATTTATTTATTTATTTATTTATTTTTTACTATTTCATAATTTTAGGTCTGCAGTTTCTTATTTTCTAACTTTCTAGATTCTTGTTTCTAATTTTCATAATTTTATCTCCCTTTTTCATTCATTTCTTGGTTTTTATTGTTCTAGCTTCTTTTTTTTTTATAGTAGTTTCATATTTAGGTTCCATGTTTCTTGTTTTCTATTGTTCTGGTTTTGATTTGTCTAGTAATTTCTCATTTTATGCCCCTAGTTCATTAATTTCTTGTTTTTTTTATTTTTATTATTATTCTTATAGATTCCTTTTTTTCTACCAGTTTCTAATTGTAGGTCCCAAGTTTGTTAGTTTTTTGTTTTCTATTCTTCTAGGTTCGTTTTTCTTCTAGTTCCTGATGTTCGGTCCTTAGTTTCTTGGGTTTGTTTTTTAAATTCTTGGGTTTTTTTTTCTACTAGCTTCCAATTTAAAGTCCCTGAATTCTTTGTTTCTTGTTTTCTAATCTACTAGGTTCCTTTTTCTACAACTTTCCAATTTTAGGTCCTTAGTTTCATAGTTTCTAGTTTTCTGTTATTCTTGGCTCCTTCTGCTGTTCTTAGTTTCTAATCTTCTAGGTTCCCTTTTTTTCTATTTTTTTTTTTTTTTTTTTTTTTTTTACTATTTCCTAACTTTGGCTCCCTTGTTTCTGGTCCCTATTTTCAACTTTCTTTGTTTCCCATGTCCTAGTTCTAGCTTCCTTGTGTCAGAGTTCATTAATTCCTACTTTGTAATTCTAAATGCCTTGTGTCCAGGTTCTCCCAATCCAAGTTCTAGCTCTCTAGTTCCTGGTTCCTTTTACAGTTTTCTTTGGTTCTCTTGTGTCCTTGTCCAACAGTTCTTTATTCGATTTCACTACTTTAATTGTTAAACAGTTCCTAGCTCTTTTCCCTACTTCCCTAATATCTCTAGTTATAACATTCTGGTTATATTATTAGAGAAAGGGTTCTTCAATGGTTCTTTAAGGGTTCATTGGATACTTAAGGGGTTTTAGCTTCCAGAAAAGAGTTCTTAGGAAACTCTGATAGAGAAACACTATGATGTAGGGTTCTATATAGAAGACTTAAGGGTTCTAGGTTTTGTAAGAGTGTAGCTAACTATGTTCTCCTGTTCCTAGGTTTAGCTCCCTAGTTTCATAGTTCCATGCTTTCTAGTCTCCTAGTTCTAGCTTAGTCATTTTTTAGTTCCTGAGTTCACTGTCTAAAAGTTCTAGCTCTCTATTATTTACTCCTTTCATTTTTCACTTTAATTCATTGTTTCCTGTGGAACTTGGTTCTACCAGTTCTTCTGTTCCTCGTGCCTGATGATGGTCTGTGTATTTGGATATAGTTTCAGCTGAAGTTACAGTAAGTGTGTGTGTGTTAACTGGAAATTGCTAAATTATATTTAGACTTGTGGAAGGTGAAACAAACACTAAACAAAAATCTGTTTTTCCGCTACTGTTCATGTGCAAATAGCTGATATTTTAGAAGACGTCTCGGAGCAGTTTGAGTGGAATGAGAGCTGAGTGAAAAGGTTAATCTGCCCATAATAGAACCCAAAGATCTAAAAGGGTCAATTTCAGTTCATCCTTTTGAGGCTGATGTGAAAATAACTGGCCGTGATCTCGCTGACATTTCCTTTAGGCAGAGATGTCTGGAGAATCATTGTCTCCCACAACAGGGAGGATGTGCCCTTGTGTAAGCGAGGATTGTCTCTGAAGACCAGACAAGTCTTTTTTCTCATTCTGTAGATGTTTAATTTATATCTCACCTTTAAAAACTTCTCAAAGGTGATGATAAAACATCACACATAAACATCAACCTGTTTACATCCGGCTTGTGTCACTCCTGCTTCATTATCGTCCTTTCTCATTATGTCTGATTTTGTTTCTCTTTTCCTGCTTTTCTTTCTGTTTCTTTCTGGAGATGGCAACATAACACTCAAACCAGAAGATGTCAGAGAACTTAAAGTTACAGCTGATGGTTACAAAGCGCTGACACTGGCGACTCCTTCCTTTTTAAAGTTTCAGCTTTATGCTTTTTGTGTCCAGTGGGCTGATGACGGCGTTGATGTTGTCTGTATAGAGAATTTGGACTGATGATGGGATTTGACATTACAGTCGTGGGAGAACTCACATGTGGGAGAGGTTGCTGAGAAAGCGGAACATTCGGATGCTGATGTTGGGAACCTCCACTTCCTCCATACTCCTGAAACAAGGACAGTGTTACATTATAAACAGAAGGATGAAGCTTTTGGGAACAGGAAGTTCACACAGAATCAGGACAAACTGTAATTTGCATAAACAGGTACGATAAAAGAAACGTTCTCCGCTGATAACGTGACTTAGCGTGTAAAGAAGTCCAGTATAACAGGCATGAGAACTGTAAATCACAACATAACACCAGAGAAAAAATTTATTAAAATGTATTTATCTGTGAAACAACTGTTTAGTACCTTGAGGGGAAAACAAAACAAAAAAAAAACCTTACGTGCAAAAGTTTTCACACCCTTAGAACTAAATGATGAGGAAATGCCATTTGCACCAACAGGACATTCAGAGTATTTTGGGTTCCTGAGAGGTTTTGTTATTATAACGAGTAACAAAAAATAGTCAAATAGTTTAGATTAAGATATTTGTAGTTCAAAATATATTAATATAAATTCAAAATGATATCAGTTCAAATCAGTGATCCCCTGACTGACCGTCAAGCTAATGCACCGAGGAGTCTAGAATTATTCTAGAGCTTAAGGGTTATGGGGTTGTGGGTATCTGCTGTGTTTAGAGCCGTGTTGAGAATCTATACATCCTAAAGCCGCTCTAAGGATTCACATTAAGCTGTCTAGAGTCATACTGGAGTGTCTCCATTTGTCTAGAACCACACTGATGAGTCTAGAGCTGGTTCTGGAGCTGAGCTGTATGCTCCTGTGTTGAAGGGTCTAAAGCTGCACTGATGAGTCTAGAGCTGATCCAAGACTTGTTCTAGAGCCATGATGTGGGTTTTAGAGCCAAATTAATGAGTCTGGAATTGCACTAAACTTTTTAGAGCTATTACAAAGATACTAGCTGCACCAAGAAATCTAGACTTCTTCTAGAGTTGTCCACTGCTGTGCTAATGGGTCTAGAGCTGCAATAAGAGGTCCATACAGTGGTTCTATAGTATGATGTGGATTTTAGAGTCACTCCGATGAGTCCTGAGCTGCACTGAGCTGTCTAGAGCCCTGATGAGGATACTAGAGCTGCACCAAGAAATCTAGAGTTGTTCGAGAGCCTTCTAGAGCTGTGCTGATGTGTCTAGATCTGCATTAAGAAGCCATCATTATTCTAGAGCCTTGGCTTTGAGAGGCACACTAATAAGGCTTGAGCTGTGGCAAGAAGTCCAGAGTAGTTCTAGAGCCATGCTGTGGGTTTTGATGACCTGCTGTGGGTTTTAATGACCTGCTGTGGGCTTTATAGCCTGGAGCTGCACTGAGCTGTCCAGAGACATGGCAAGAAATCTAGAGTTGTTCCAGATCCACAGTTAAGGTACTCACAACACAATATGGGTCCTAGAGCTGCAGCTAGACCTCTAGAGCAATCTAGTGCTGTGTTGATGGTCTAGAGCTGCACTGATCAGTCTAGAGCTGTGCCAGGAAGGCTAAAGTTGTTCTACACACTCAGTAAGAGTGCTCATAAACATATTCCCAACAAAATCAGGGTTCTACAGCCAGTCTAGTCTAGAAAAGAAGTCTAGATTTGTTCTAGAGCACATTAAGGTGTGTAGTAAGCTCTAGAGCCACACAGATGAGTCTCGACTCAGAGGGGTTTCTATCAGTAACTCCACAGAAACATAATGATTGAACATCCATTGCTTGGGCCCCAGAGCTGTTTAGATCTGTGATAAGGGTTCTAGAGCCGATTTTAGAGCTGGTTCTAGGCATCTAAAGCTGCATTGGGTCATTTTAGAGCCACACTGAAGGTTGTGTGTGAGTCTACACTTGTATTGCGAAGTCTAGAGTTGTTTTAGAGTAACATATTGTCCTAATAAGCACGTCGAATCCACACACTCACACACGCTCTCACACTCTACAGGTTCTTTCATCATTCTATAATTATGTAATGACAATTTAGGCTCATTTTACGCAAACAAATATTTCTACACTGAAAAACAACACAGCTTGTGTGTGTGTGTGTGTGTGTGTGTGTGTGTGCGTGTGTGTGTGTGTGCGTGTGTGTCTGCGCCGGTTTATTACCTCGTCGGGTAGCAGACAGGTTTTTTCTGTTACTATACAGAGCGCTCTGGTCAGTATTCAGATTAATGATTTGAACTCACAGTGATTGGAGATTGATGAAACTGTCAAACTGGTCTTCATACACGTGCGTCAGGGGGTTGTTCGAGATGTTCCTAAACACACACACACACACACACACACACACACACACACACACACACACACACGTATACACACACACGCACGAAAACATTGCTGGTGATTTATAAATCTTGTCACGTCATCTAAACACATTATACGACAAATCAATGAGGCGTCTGAAACGCTGCGGCGCTGAAAACATTCGCAACGTTTCCACAAGGTTGTGAGTGGAGAGAATTAAAAACAAACAAACAAACACTGGCATCAGAAAGTTTCAGTTCTGACATGTCTGGCATGTTTTCCAATCCTGCGCTACTGCCGTGAAATGTTTCAATATTTAAACACGGTTATGAAAGGCCAGTTAGTGCCGGGCGGGTCGTAATGAGGTGTTTATCTCACTGGGTTGCTAACGGTGATGATGATGCAGAACCATTTCACACTGATTTACAAACTCCTCAGTTACAAACTAAACTATCATATACACTGCCAGGTCTTTTCAAATGTATTTATTTATTTATTTATTTACAGTTTACCTATGCGTCTAAAAAAATTAGATAGGCAAGAGTACACAATTTTAAAAAAGATATTTTATCCACTCTCATTTTTTTCTTGTTCACAATATATATTTTATATGATTTTTTTTTTTTGGCTTTCGTTTATTCTCCTTTTTGTTTTATAATTTTTTTAAATTATTGTTATTCTTAGTAGTTGTATTACTGCTCATATTAGATCCCTTCTTAATTCTTTACTTCAGATGTTTTCTCATTGTCTTTTTACATTTCAGCTATTATTATTATTATTATTATTATTATTATTCTATAAATAGAATAACTAAATGGAATATATACTGTAAAATGTCAATAAATGGAGTATATATTATATATATGGAGTTATGGATATTTTTCTGTGCCGTTATCTTGATATCACGATGCATTTTGCTTGTGATGTTGAAACAAAAGAAAGAATGAGAATAAATAAAAACAAAAAATAATCATTTTCGTTATAGCTAGATTTTCTTCCAAGAATTGAAAAGTCAGTAAACATTTCTCAGACTTATTGCTAACTAAGACTGTCTAATTCTAGAGAATTTGATTTGAATCCTCCATAAAAATGTTTGGATTGTTGGTGTCAGTTCCTTCTACAAATAAATCAGAAGAATTCTTTTTAAATAAAGAAATAATTGAATGAATAAATAAATAAATAAATACTTTTTTTTCATTCCAAAACCACAAAACAAGGAAGAGTGAAAATGTAAAGTGTGTCCAGTGAACAGTAGTGAGTCTAATGAAACCTTTAGGACAGGAAGAGAAATATTGAAACCTTTTTTTAATCACAAGCTCTGATCGTTAATAATAAATAATAAATGTATATAATAATCGCTCGGCCACGGAGCGGTGATGTTACTGTTCCACGCTGAAGCAGAGCTCTGAATCTCCTACACTTTATAAATCAGGACTCACAGCTGTCTGACGTTCTGAAGAGTGTGAAACAGAGACGGAGGAAGATCCAGGATCTGATTGATGGACAGATCACTGTGGAGAAACGCAGAACACTTCACTTTATTACACACATTATGGTCACTTTATTACGTTACATTACTTTTTTTTAAAAATGCTCATTTACAGTAAAACATGAGCATGTTACATGAGTACCACAGTTACCATAGTAACTAGCCAAACTGAAATGATTGGTCAGGACAGTAAAATGATTATAAACACTTTGTTTGTGATTGGTCAGGGAAGGAATGTGTTTATAAACACTCACTTGTGATTGGTCAGGACAGTAAAATTTATAAAAACACTCGTTTGTGATTGGTCGGGGAAGGGATGTGTTTATAAACACTCACTTCTGATTGGTCAGGACAATAAAATGTTTACAAACACACTTGGTTGTGATTGGTTGGGGAAGGGATGTGTTTATAAACACTCGTTTGTGATTGGTTGGGGAAGGGATGTGTTTAGAAACACACTCGGTTGTGATTGGTCAGGACAATAAAATGTATATAAACACTCGTTTGTGATTGGTCAGGGAAGAGAAGTGTTTATAAACACATTTGTGAGCATGTTATTATGGTGAGTACTGTGTAACGTATAATAAAAGATAGAAAAAATATTTTCAAGGTTTGTGTTTGTACGATATCATGAATGAAATGTTTACTCTGGTTAATATGGAAAAGTGCGGACCGTAAAGACGTTGAAAAGACGTACGTGAGGAACAAATCGAACAGCACCACTGCTACATGATCTGCATCTCTCACTAGGGTTTGTAATACATCAGGTGTAAAGGTCACATGGTGTGCTCTTTATTTATTTGCCAACCCATGAGACGTGTTCTGGGTCGTGTGAAAATGTGACATGTGTTCAGAGGCGTATTGATCTCGTTGTCTGTTTAAAGTGGATTTTAATAATTCACATTTAATAACAGAACCTGAGAGTCACAATAATCCCACAATAAAAACAGGATCATGTATATCTGTCAATCTCTGTCTCTGGTGCATAGGCCTTTTTATTATACATAACACATAATACTGTGTGTGTGTGTGTGTGTGTGTGGGAGCTCACAGGTCTATGAGTTGGTGCATGCTTGAGAATGTTCCATCTTCTATAGCACTGATGCGGTTTCTCCTTAAAGCCCTGAAACACACACACACACACACACACACACACACACACACACACAGACGTCTAATTGACTCTGATCCGTGTGAATCTCTATGCAAAAGAAAAAGTGCAGAGGAAACGCTGCAGAGAAAATCTACACTTTAAAGGTAGAGACAGGGTTAAAATGGGCGGAGTCAGCAGTGGGTGGAGCTCTTGTACTTTTTTTTGTTTATGTAAACAATGAACTTTTCGTCTATAATTTGACCAAAATATAAATAATTTTTAATGCAGTATTCATGAAATACATTTCACCATTTGATCTGATCCATTTTTAACATATTCATAAGAACTCATTTGTGATTGGTCGAGGCAGTAACATATTCATTAGGAGTAATTTGTGACTGATTCATTTTATAATTTATTCGTAAGGAGACCTTTCTGATTGGTTGGGTTGGGAATGGATTCATAAAGCTGGAAATGGACTGTTATTGGCCAACTCAGTACATATCAGTACAACATATTTGTAAGGACTCGTCTGATTGGTCAGGTGGATATCGAATTTTAAAAACTTGCGATTGGTCGGTTCAGTAATGTTTTTATTGGGACTCATTTTTCTTTCTGATTGGTGGATTTTGTAATGTATGTATAAGACATCATGCCTGATTGTCAGTGATTGGTCAGATCATATTTATTATAGGATATACTCTACGTGTAAACACTCATCTGTGATCAGGTCAGAAATCTTTCCTTTAAAGCTCTTTTGTCATTGGATAGTTTGGTAATATATTCATAATCATATATTCGATATGATAATGAGGAATCCTATCTGATTGGTTGGGATGGTGTGTCTTAAAATCCTGTGATATTTGTGATTGGTTGGTTTGGTAATGTATTTGTACGGATGTGCTTGTGATTGGTCAGATCAGTAATGCATTCATAACGACTCATTATTGTTGTTTAGACCAGTAATATCTCTGGTATGAGATTCATTAATTAATAACTCATCCATTCACTAATTTATTTTAAGTACTTGTCTGTGATTGGTCCACTCAGTAATGTATTCGTAAAGCCTGGGTTGTGATTGGTCAGGAAATGTAATGTATTTGTCAGGACTCATGATGTTGAGTGATGCTCATGAGGACTCGTGCTGGCCTCATTTTGGTGTGTGTGTGTGTGCGTGCGTGTGTGTGTGCGTGTATGTGTGTGTGTGTATGTGTGTGTGTGTGTGTGTGTGAGAGACGACTGATGTAGTGGGAGGTATAAACACTGACAGTTGTTATGAATATGTAAACATGAAGTGTTTGATTTATTCATTGCTTTTGGAGGGTCACTTGGCTGTAAATAATTCAACTAAAATGTACATACTTATTTACATCTTATTTACATATTTACCTGCAGATACTGTGGTTCAGAAAGACGCATAAGAGTGTGTGTGTGTGTGTGTGTGTGTTCACTTACAGGACTGTCAGAGATGTGCAGTTCTTAAAACTGGACGACCACAAAGATGAAATTCTGTTACCTTCCAGCTCCCTGAGGACACACACACACACACGAACACAAACACACCCACACACACACACATGTGAATACAAACACACACACACACGAACACAAACACACACACACACACACACACACAGTTCAAACACACACATATACACGTGAACACACACACAGAGAGAGAGAGAGAGAGAGAGAGAAAGGCAGTACATGAAAAGTAAATTCTAAACTGCAGACATCCCTTTGTGCAATGCATTTTCATCCAAAACACAACAAAGACACACACACACACACCTACACACACACCTACACACACATACACACACACACCTACACACACACCTACACACACACACACACCTACATTCACACACACGCTGAGTTTGAAATGTGTCACTCACAGCCAGTTGAGTCGGGGCATCTCGAGGCAGAGAGAAGTTTTGGGTAGCTGTTCCACAGAGTTATTCAGCAGAGATCTGGCAACACACACACACACACACACACACAAACACACACACACACACACACAAACACACAAACACACACACACACAAACACACACACACACACACACACACACACAAACACACACAAACACACACACACACACACACACACACAGATTACAGGTGGTTTGATGGTGTGCCCACTGAGGTGTGTCCAGGGAAGATGATTGAAACTCACAGGAAGAATAAAGACTTGAGGCCTTCAAAAGACTTCTGACGTAAAGAAGTGATTCTGTTCTCATCCAGGATCCTAAACACACACACACACACACACACACACACACACAGTTCAAACGCTGTAGCACGCTGTGATTTACTTTCTCAGAGTAGAGTGAAGTGTGCAGTGAGGATTTAACATCAGTAACTACAGAAGCTTCAGAACTGCTAATCTCAGAAGTTACATGAGAGTTACGCACAGGGGGCGGAGTTTATATAAAACAGAGGCGTGTCTCCGTTACGCTCGATTTTGACCTTGAACATAAGCGCTTTTTTCTCACGTGATATCGGCTCGAGTAAGGAGCAGTGTTGATGTGGTTCATTGTGGTGGTGCAGTGGTACAGTGGTGCGGTGTGGTACAGTGTGGTGAAGTGGTGTGGTACAGTGGTGTGGTGTGGTACAGTGGTGTGGTACAGTTGTGCGGTGTTGTGCAGTGGTGTGGTACAGTGGTGCGGTGTGGTACGGTGATCCAGTGCAGTGTGGTGGTGTGGTGCGGTGCAGTGATGGTGCGATGTGGTGGTGCAGCACGGTGATGCGATGTGAGGTGGTGGTGCGATGCGGTGATGCAGTGTGA
>NC_069736.1:18553948-18571448 GCF_027358585.1 Pangasianodon hypophthalmus | reverse complement strand
AGCGAGAGAGAGAGAGAGACAGCGAGAGAGAGAGAGAGCGAGAGAGAGAGAGAGAAAGAGAGAGACAGCGAGAGAGAGAGAGAGAGAGAGACAGCGAGAGAGAGAGAGGGAGAGAAACAACGAGAGAGAAGGAGGGAGAGAGAGTGTGTGTGTGTGTGTGTGTGTAGGTGTGTGTGTGTGTGTGTGTGATGTACCTCATTTTTAAATTTAGAATTCACACACCAGCAGACAGTGATGTAATCAGAAAATGACACCAGTTTACACACACACCTACACACACACACACCTACACACACACTCCATCACACACCTTCACACACACCTACCTAAACACACACACACACAATAAAACAGACAGCAGCAATGTTTTTATGACTTTAACAGTATGAAGAGCGAGTGTTTAACTTTTATTTAGGACAACTCACAGCTACAACACTCGTTTATTCATTCACCTGTTCATTCATCTGTCCATCATCATTCGTACAGCAAGGACAGAGAGATAGAGAGAGGGAAAGAAAGAGACAGAAAGTGAGATAGAAAGTGTGTGAGAGAGAAATTACTTTTTACATTCTGAAGAGTAAGAAGTGAAATGAGAGATGGAGTGAGGGATTAAGTAATTAGAGGAGTGAGAAATGGAGTGAGGGATAGAGAGAAGGATGAAATGAGAGGTGGAGAGAGGAAAGAAATGAGAGCTGGAGTGAGGGATGGAGAGAAATATGGAGTGAGAGATGGAGTGAGGGATGGAGAGGAAAGAAATGAGAGATGGAGTGAGGGATGGAGAGAAATATGGAGTGAGAGATGGAGTGAGAGATGGAGAGGAAAGAAATGAGAGATGGAGTGAGGGATGGAGTGAGAGGTGGAGAGAGGGTTGAAATGAGAGTTGGAGTGAGGGATGGAGTGAGAGATGGAGTGAGGGATGGAGTGAGAGATGGAGTGAGGGTTGAAATGAGAGTTGGAGTGAGGGTTGAAATGAGAGATGGAGTGAGGGATGGAGTGAGAGGTGGAGAGAGGGTTGAAATGAGAGATGGAGTGAGGGATGGAGTGAGAGATGGAGAGAGGGTTTAAATGAGAGATGGAGTGAGGGATGGAGTGAGAGATGGAGTGAGGGATGGAGTGAGAGATGGAGAGAGGGTTGAAATGAGAGTTGGAGTGAGGGATGGAGTGAGAGATGGAGAGAGGGTTGAAATGAGAGTTGGAGTGAGGGATGGAGTGAGAGATGGAGTGAGGAATAAATAAGAAGGAAAGAAGCCGCGACATTCAAAGCAATAACTTACACAAATGAACGACGCATCAGGAAAGTGAGAGAGAGAGAAAGAGAGAAAGAAAGAAAGAAAGAAAGAAAGAGACTCTTACCTACAGGAGAAGCCAGGGTGAGCAAAACAGAGGACAGAAGCGAGAGAAGGACAGGAAACATGACGAGTGAAGAAACGGAGTGTGTGTTTCTCCGAGACTGCAGGAGCCCGAACTGAGGAAACCCCATGGAGAGAGAGAGAGAGAGAGAGAGAGAGAGAGAGAGAGAGAGAGGGAGAGAGAGAGGGGAAGAGAGAGAGAGAGATGCTGTAGTTCTTTATGAGCAGTTAGCATTAGCATTAGCATTAGTGTCTCTCACTAACTGGTTCTGTTTATCAATAAACTGAAAACAAATTTCCTTTTTTCTAGATTTTCTTTTCACGTATTTTAGCTCCTACAATTCCGAGTTTGGTCGGAAAAATCGGAGCTCGTCATTCCCGCTTCGATGGGAACACTTTGTTCCCCACGATCTTCAGGTGGGAATTAGCATAAAGCAGCTAATAAAAAGTCAGAATTAAAGACAATCAGCAGGAGATGATGGAGCTACAGCATTCTGCTAAGTGCTAACCGCTAACTGCTAACACATGGTGTGGAATTAGGAGTTTTTTCGAATCTTGGTAAATATCGTTAGCAGAACGGATCGATCCTGATAGCATTTAGCTACATTCACTGATGTAAAGGTTTAACTAAATACCCAAATAGCCAAAATGCCGATTTTTTTTTTGTTAATGTTCCATGATTTGATGCGTTAACGAAAGCTAAATTTGCTCGCGTGGTGTTAACAGCTAAAGTAGTAGCCGCTAAATTCTGCTAGTTAATCTTTGGCTAACAGATAAATTCTTTCATAATAATTGGAAGCACTTTTTTTTTAGTTTAAACCTGAAACTGAAACATTAATCTTGAGTAATTAATGACATTAAAAACACAGTTTGACTAAAATGCAAATATGGTTGATGTAAACAATAAAAAAAAACAGATGAGTCATGCTAGCTAATGCTAAAAGCGAACAAAACATTGTATAAAAAATCTGGAGTTTCATTTTGTAGCATGTTTAACTGCACATATGTGTGTATAAAATATTATAATTATTTAATATTACTCATTTGCATATTGGGCACAACAATTAGCAAACATGCTATAAATACTGTAGTTAATCATTTGATATTTATTTACACCTTGTACATGGAATAAATTATAATTTAATCTTATTACATAAAAAATGTAATAAATAGGCAATTAAATCTATTACCTATAATAGTAATAGTATGTCACATATTATTATTTTTATTAATAATAGTTTAGCAAACACTGATAATATCTTCAGAACAAATTGGAATCAATGTGTCACACGGTTTGTTTAGTCGTGAAAGGGATTGAAAGAGTTTTGGCGCCGTCTAGTGGTGATTTGATGAAATGCTTTATTTATTAATCAGAGAATCGATCATCAGCTCAGCCTTTTCGTGTGTGTGTGTGTGTGTGTGTGTGTGTGTGTGATATATGCAACATGAACACAACAATACTTTAGCACTGTACTTAATACACTTCGTAACAGCAGAACTAACACTAATCCCAATAATCTTATTTACATAATTATCAATTTTTAATATAATTATAAGAAGTAACAATACTATTGTTATTGATATTAAAAGTCTATATATTATTAGAAGTAACACTATTATAAGTAGCAGTAGAAAGAGTATTAGTAGCAGTATTAGGAATAATCTTAGCAGCAGTACATGTATTTCGTGTGGTGTAGAAGTAAAGATGCTATCATTATTATTTTATTATTAGTAGTAGTAGTAGTGATGATGATGATGATGATGATTTTAGTAGTAAAATATTTACTTGTAGTAATTCTCTTAGATGGAGTACAGATCTTTTCAGTAGCTGAGTAGCAGTTAGAATAGTAATAGTAGCAGTAGTAGCAGTAGTAGCTGTGGAAAGCGTAGTTGTAGTAAATTGCTGCAGTAATCGTAGTAGTCATAGTTATAGTAATAGCAGTAGCTGTAATAGTAGTCGTTATAGTAACTGTAGCAGTAGTACTAGTAATAGTAGTAGCCATAGTAAGAGTAGTGGTAATAGAAGTAGTCATAGTAGTAGTAGTATTAATCGTTGTAGTAATAGTAGTAGTAATTGTACTAATCGCTGTTGTAGTAATAATAGTGGTAGTATTAATTGTTGTAGTAATAGTAGTAGTAGTACTAATCGCTGTAGTAGTAATAATAGTGGTAGTATTAATTGTTGTAGTAATAGTAGTAATTGTACTAATCGCTGTAGTAGTAATAATAGTGGTAGTATTAATTGTTGTAGTAATAGTAGTAATTGTACTAATCACTGTTGTAGTAATAGTAGTGGTAGTATTAATTGTTGTAGTAATAGTAGTAGTAGTATTAATTGTTGTAGTAATAGTAGTGGTAGTATTAATCGCTGTAGTAGTAATAGTAGTGGTAATAGAAGCAGTCATAGTAGCAGTAGTTGTATTAATTTTTGTAGTAATAGTAGTCGTAGTACTGATCGCTGTAGTAATAGTAGTGGTAGTATTAATTGTTGTAGTAATAGTAGTAGTAGTACTAATCACTGTAGTAGTAATAGTAGTGGTAGTATTAATTGTTGTAGTAATAGTAGTGGTAGTATTAATCGTTGTAGTAATAGTAGTAGTAGTAGTACTAATCACTGTAGTAGTAATAGTAGTGGTAGTATTAATTGTTGTAGTAATAGTAGTAGTAGTATTAATTGTTGTAGTAATAGTAGTAATTGTACTAATCGCTGTTGTAGTAATAGTAGTGGTATTAATTGTTGTAGTAATAGTAGTGGTAGTACTGATCGCTGTAGTAGTAGTGGTAGTATTAATTGTTGTAGTAATAGTAGTGGTATTAATTGTTGTAGTAATAATAGTGGTAGTATTAGTTGTTGTAGTAATAATAGTGGTAGTATTAATTGTTGTAGTAATAGTAGTAATTGTACTAATCGCTGTTGTAGTAATAGTAGTGGTAGTATTAATTGTTGTAGTAATAGTAGTGGCATTAATTGTTGTAGTAATAATAGTGGTAGTATTAATTGTTGTAGTAATAGTAGTAATTGTACTAATCGCTGTTGTAGTAATAGTAGTGGTAGTATTAATTGTTGTAGTAATAGTAGTGGTATTAATTGTTGTAGTAATAATAGTGGTAGTATTAATTGTTGTAGTAATAGTAGTGGTATTAATTGTTGTAGTAATAGTAGTGGTATTAATTGTTGTAGTAATAATAGTGGTAGTATTAATTGTTGTAGTAATAGTAGTAATTGTACTAATCGCTGTTGTAGTAATAGTAGTGGTATTAATTGTTGTAGTAATAGTAGTGGTAGTATTAATTGTTGTAGTAATAGTAGTGGTATTAATTGTTGTAGTAATAGTAGTAATTGTACTAATCGCTGTTGTAGCAATAGTAGTGGTATTAATTGTAGTAATAGTAGTGGTAGTATTAATCATTGTAGTAATAGTAGTGGTAGTATTAATTGTTGTAATAATAGTAGTAGTAGTACTAATCGCTGTAGTAGTAATAGTAGTGGCAGTATTAATTGTAGTAATAGTAGTAATTGTACTAATCGCTGTTGTAGTAATAATAGTGGTAGTATTAATTGTTGTAGTAATAGTAGTAATTGTACTAATCGCTGTTGTAGTAATAGTAGTGGTATTAATTGTTGTAGTAATAGTAGTGGTAGTATTAATTGTTGTAGTAATAGTAGTGGTAGTATTAATTGTTGTAGTAATAGTAGTGGTATTAATTGTTGTAGTAATAGTAGTGGTAGTATTAATTGTTGTAGTAATAGTAGTGGTAGTATTAATTGTAGTAATAGTAGTAATTGTACTAATCGCTGTTGTAGTAATAGTAGTAGTAGTATTAATCGTTGTAGTAATAGTAGTGGTATTAATTGTTGTAGTAATAGTAGTGGTAGTATTAATTGTTGTAGTAATAGTAGTGGTATTAATTGTTGTAGTAATAGTAGTGGTAGTATTAATTGTTGTAGTAATAGTAGTGGTAGTATTAATCATTGTAGTAATAGTAGTGGTAGTATTAATCATTGTAGTAATAGTAGTAGTAGTACTAATCGCTGTAGTAGTAATAGTAGTGGTAGTATTAATTGTTGTAGTAATAGTAGTGGTAGTACTAATCGCTGTAGTAATAGTAGTAGTAGTACTAATCGCTGTAGTAGTAATAGTAGTGGTATTAATTGTTGTAGTAATAGTAGTAATTGTACTAATCGCTGTTGTAGTAATAGTAGTGGTAGTATTAATTGTTGTAGTAATAGTAGTGGTATTAATTGTTGTAGTAATAGTAGTAGTAGTACTAATCGCTGTAGTAGTAATAGTAGTGGTAGTATTAATTGTAGTAATAGTAGTAATTGTACTAATCACTGTTGTAGTAATAGTAGTGGTAGTATTAATTGTTGTAGTAATAGTAGTGGTAGTACTAATCGCTGTAGTAATAGTAGTAGTAGTATTAATTGTTGTAGTAATAGTAGTGGTAGTATTAATCGCTGTAGTAGTAATAGTAGTGGTAGTACTAATCGCTGTAGTAGTAATAGTAGTGGTAATAGAAGCAGTCATAGTAGCAGTAGTTGTATTAATTGTTGTAGTAATAGTAGAAGTTGTATTATTTGCTGTAGTAGGTATTATTTTTATTAGCAGTAATATTAAAAGTAGTAATTATATTATAATTATTATTAGTAGTAGTAATACTAGCAGTAGTAGTGGTGGTAGAAATTGTGTTAAAATATTAGTAGAAGTAGTTTAATGATAGTATTGTTCATAATTAGATATTCATAAGATTGTTCAGATATTCATAATATTCATTTGTAGTAATGATTGCAGATGAATTATTACTAGTAGTAGTGACAGATAGTATTACTAATATTACTAGTCCTATTATTAGTAGAAGTTAAGGAATTAGTCGTAGTAGTAATATAGATAGTTGTTTAGTTATTGCGGTACTGTTTGTAATGTTTGTAGTTAACAATTGTACATGTGTTTGAGATAGCAGTAGATGTATTTACATATTATTATTATTTTAATAATATATAGTAGTGAAAGAAGTGGTCAAATATTACTAGTAGAATTATTATTGTTAGTAGTTTAGGTATTATCAAGGAAGATTATTTTTAAATACTTTTAAAAGCAGTTTATTGTTTACAATATTATGTTGTTTATAGACTTTTCCACTAAATACTTATTAAAGAAGCAAGCGTCAGATGCTAAACATTTCTTTCTGATCATCTGTATGTGTCGTTGTTCTGAAATAGGAATTTCTCCACCTGGTTCTACTCATCAAACCGAATAAAAACAGAAAACGCAGCCACTTCTGTGTGTTTTTTTAATACTTTATTGACAGTTTAAATGAAGACATTCAAAGCAAATATCCTTGTTCTCGATTGGCTAAACAGAAGGCACATGGCACCTGCGGAGCGGCAAACAGAAGATAAACTAATCCAAGATCTCTATCTCTTACATATCAATAACAGTCATGATTATCCGTAAGCTAAAGAATAAACCCGAGATAAAATAACCATATTGCTTCAGTGCAGCAGTTCGCTGCGTTTAACAACAGAACGACGGAAATGTATTAGAGAGGTGTCGTGTATAAATAGCACACACTCGCTAAATGAGGCTAAAATCTACAACAAGGAAAAAAACACAGCTCTGCTCTTGCGTGTTTTTCTAATACAGATTTCTTCAAAATAATACTGCAAAGTTTCCATATCTTAAAAAAAAAAACAAAAAACAAAACAAAAGCTTAGCATTAGAATAAGATAAAATAAAAACTACGGTCGAAAAAAATTACAGTTCGATATTTTACTTCGATTGCATTGGCGAATGCAGGGAGCGTCCACAGACCTGCGCTGGTGTCGCGGAGGGGCATCAACGGGGACCACACACACTCGCACACACACACTCGCACACACACACACACACACACACACACACTCACACATACACAGAGTTTATATGAATGAGGACTGGTGCAAAATATGATTTGGCACGAGTGATGACCATTAGGGCTGTGATGATAAATATCAGAATGACTATATAATTAAACTTACACTTGAATTTAATTTATTTCATTGATCATTAAATCAGAAAAAATGATACCGTTTGTGTTTTTTAGACCTGTAGGAATTATGATGTCACAATTTTTTTTTTTTTTTAAAAAAAGCATGAAATTTGCTACAAGACTTGTAAAGCCCTTTTTAAAGAGGTATAAACTGGAAAAAAATCAAACTACAAACATGCTGCTTCTTCAGAATGGCACTGATTGCAAATAATAACCTCAGTGTATAAGGTGAAGTTATTATAGAGTATGTCAGTATACCAAAAAAAAGGAAGTGAAAATATAACATTAACGGCACATGGTATATAAATTGGCACTGAAAAAGCGACTCTGTCTCGGGAATGTGATCTACAGAATCATTTGACTAACTTCAAATCAGTAGAACTACAGAACTGATCTTAAAACCATCATGCAGTTTCAAAAATATAGATTATATATGTTTATATATATTATTATAAAGGTCAAAAAAAAAAAATTACAAAAGATGCGTAATCTCCCTTATAAAGATACAGTAGCCCCTATAATGTTTGCTATTCCCGTTTTCACTCTAATTTGTAGCCTGTGCTTGGTGTTGAGAGCTGTGGAATTGTGGGCAGGTTGTGGCTCCCCCTGCTGGCCGCTCATGGCGATTGGGCGTTTACATGCACTCGAACTCATCGATACGCTGTTTGGTGTTTCCGGAACGGATCTGCCGGAGCGTCTTGTATTTGTCACGCCCGGCTCGCACGTTCTCCGCATGGATGATGTCGTTCTGCGTTTTCTTCGTCTCGTCACGAGCGTTAGCCAGCTCCGTGCTCAGAGCCTAACGGAGAAACAAAAGGATAAAGAGATAGAGAGATAGAGAGAGAGAAAGAAAGAGTGTGTGTGAGTAAATTCAAAGATTGTCTTGCCATGGACCAGAATCTTGCTCAGGAAGTCTGCCTTCTGTTATGATCATGATGATACATTATAGGAATTGAAGCTACCAGTGAAGTTTCATTTTGGAAAAATCCTGTAACATGACCAGAGGATCAGACAGAACCAATCTAGGCTGTGAGTAAGATCACTGAGAATGTCAGAGCTGCACTATATGCCCAAAAGTTTGTCGGTGCCTGATCATCACGTCCTTATGTGGTTCTTCCGCACAAAGTTGGAAGCGCACAATTGTATAGAATGTATTTGTGTGCTGTAGCATTACAATTTCCTTCACTGGAACTAAGAGGCCTGAACCTGTTCCAGCACGATATGGTGTGTGTCAGGATTCAGGACTTGTTATGTTGCGCTTTGGCCACCAGAGGTCCCCACTGTTCCGCCATGTTGTCTTTCCTGTGTCTATTAATTGTCATCACTGCCACCTGTGTCTCATTTCTCTGTGTGTATTTAAGTTGCCCTCTTCCTTAGTTTCCTCACGTGGTGATTAATGTTGCCAGCCCTTCGTGTCCGTGGTTTTCTTGCCGGTTTTATTAGCGAAACGTTTTTGTGAATTTTTCTCCTGTGAATCTTTTTGTTGGATCACTTCTTTGAGGAGTTTTTTGTTGTGAATTTTGCTGTGAATTTTATGTTGGATTGTTCGGCTGGATAACGTTTGTTTCTTGTTTTTTGCTTTTTGGAGTTTGTCTCTGCACTTGTGTTCTGCGGCTCACTGGTAGCGTATCTGACTCTCATGCTGTAAACCTGAGTTCAAGTCCTGACCCTGATAGTGAAGGTTGGAGTGGAAGAACTCGAGTGTCCTGCACAGAGCCCTGACCTCAACCCCACTGAACACCTTTGGGATGAACTGGAACACCGACTGAACCCCAGACCTCCTCGACATCCCAACATCAGCGCCTGATCTCACTAATGCTCTTGTAGCTGAATGAACACAGATCCCCACAGCCACGCTCCAAACTCTGGTCTTTCCATTCATCTCTGATCTGTCCTCCAGGCTCTGATCCAGACTTTGGCTCTAGTCCCTGTCTCTGATCCAGGTATATTATAGTCCTGATCCAGAACCCAGCTCTAGTCCTGAGATTTGATCCTGTCTCTGTCTCTAACCTTGATCTAGGTCCAGTCCCCAACTCTGGTCTCAGTCTCTGATACAGGTCTATTGCCTATCTCTGAATCTGCTCAGAACCTGGTTCTGGTGTCTGACTCCTATATCTAAACCTACTGCAGATCCAGTCCCCATAACAGACTCAAACCTAATCTTGATATTCGATCTTGCCCCTGGATCCAGTTCCCATGTCTGCTCCTGGCCATGAGTTCTTGGTTTGAAATCTGCAGTGTATATATATATATATATATATAATTTATGATGTTCTTACCTGCAGGTGTTTCTGCACTCGTTCGTTTTTCTCAGCCTCGGTCATGCGCTCCTCCTCGCTGCGGTCCTTATACGCAGCAGCGTTGGTAAGTTCGGCACTGGCCTCCGCACTGCTCTCATCACTCTCGTCGTGATCACTCTCTCCGTGAACGGGTTCCTGCACGTGAGCCGCCATCACCGTGTTCTTCAGCTCCTCCTTCGTCTTCTCCAGGTCCTCCTGGACCAAGGTGGCCTGAGTGGGATTACGACACGTTATTAAACTCTCCTTTACTACAACTTAACTTCAGAACTCGGCTACTTGTCTAATTTAGCAGGATGAAATCCCGATCACCTCAGGGTGAGTACAGAACTCTAACTTAGTTTATCTTAACGAGCAGAACACAATCGAAAAATGACAAAAATGGATCATTTTCAGTCTTCGTATACATTTATTCTCATGATCCTCTGTAAATATTTCAAAGTAAATTTGCTACCAGTTTTTGCTTTTACACTTTTATTTTCTTACCTGATGACTAGCTAGACTGATGTCTACATCTGTTCACCTACTAACTTTAGCAATCTGGTGCTGTTAAAAATACACAAAAAATCTAAACATAAACTTGTGGACGTTTAGGTTTCGTCATAAAATCATGCTATTTTTTCAACAACGTATTTATAACTTGATTATTTCTGTAGCATCTAGACGGTGAGACATTCCATTGTGTAAAGAGACATAGCGGCGATTTGTCTTTAAATAGAACTGACTCGAGCAGCAGGACCAGGAGAAGAGGTGTGTGTGTGTGTGTGTGTGTGTGTGTGTGTGTGTGTGTGTGTGTGTGTGTGTGTGCGTGTGTGTGTGCGTGTGTGTGGGAGGTTGCTTTCTCACTCTCTACGCTCCAGGATATCCCCAGTGGAGTGAGGGAGTCCGCCCTTCCAAATAAACGAGTGTGAAAGAAAAGGAAAGAATGGAAAAGTTAAAAAGCGGCTGGGAGGAGGGTGAACGGAAGGTCGAGGTCACTGCAGCAATGGAAATGCATAATGTCTAACAGAAACCTCTTTATTCAACAGGAAACCTTCGAATAAAAGCATTTGTTCCTATAGGGACCAATCAAGTGTCCCCATGAGGTCAGTACGGGGACATTAGGTCCTTGTAAAGGGCTAAAAACCTGCACACACACACACACACACACACTGGAACATATTTGTCTATAACCATAGACACACCCAGTGCCTAAAATATGCAAGTAGCTGAAAAACTCAGCCTCGTTAATATTCCCAGGATATTTTACACATTTTCCAGGTGTTTTCCGTGTCTGGAAAAATATCTATAAATTTCTAAATTTTCACACATGTAGAAAAGTGTGTGAAGAAAGTTTGTGTTGTTTCACCTTCTGCTGCCACAGTGAGGCTTCCTCCTCCTTCTTCTTCTTCGCATCCTCTAGCAGAGAGATCTTAGAGGTAAGCTCTGCCAGCTCAGTGGCCTAAACACACACACACACACACACACACACACACACACATTAGTCCATCACATTTTCCATACAGTTCTTCTGCGGCTTTCTGCAGTTGGAAAGGAGTTTTGTCATTCCTAGGAGACGAGTGCAGTAGTGACTGCTAAGAGTGTGCTCCGTAACTACGGTGACCGTTAGGCATATGTGCGATCTCTATAATGACCGTCAGGGGCGTGTTTGGTTACCGTGATGACCGTTAGGGGTGTGTTCAGTTACTATAATGACCGTTAGGGGCGTGTTCGGTTACCGTGATGATTGTTAGGGGCGTGTTCGGTTACTTTAATGACCGTTAGGGGCGTGTTCGGTTACCGTGATGACTGTTAGGGGCGTGTTTGGTTGCCGTGATGACCGTTAGGGGCGTGTTCAGTTACTATAATGATCGTTAGGGGCGTGTTCAGTTACCGTGATGACCGTTAGGGGTGTGCTCGGTTACCGTGATGATTGTTAGGGGCGTGTTCGGTTACTTTAATGACCGTTAGGGGCGTGTTCGGTTACCGTGATGACTGTTAGGGGCGTGTTCGGTTACCGTGATGACTGTTAGGGGCGTGTTCGGTTACTTTAATGACCGTTAGGGGCGTGTTCGGTTACCGTGATGACTGTTAGGGGCGTGTTCGGTTACCGTGATGATTGTTAGGGGCGTGTTCGGTTACTTTAATGACCGTTAGGGGCGTGTTCGGTTACCGTGATGACTGTTAGGGGCGTGTTCGGTTACCGTGATGATTGTTAGGGGCGTGTTCGGTTACTTTAATGACCAGTAGGGGTGTGTTCGGTTACTATAATGACTGTTAGGGGCGTGTTCGGTTACCGTGATGATTGTTAGGGGCGTGTTCGGTTACCGTGATGATTGTTAGGGGCGTGTTCGGTTACCGTGATGATTGTTAGGGGCGTGTTCGGTTACTATAATGACCGTTAGGGGCGTGTTCGGTTACTTTAATGACTGTTAGGGGTGTGTTCGGTTACTATAATGACCGTCGGGGGCGTGTTCGGTTACCGTGATGACCGTCAGAGGCGTGTTCGGTTACCGTGATGATTGTTAGGGGCGTGTTCGGTTACTTTAATGACTGTTAGGGGTGTGTTCGGTTACTATAATGACCGTCGGGGGCGTGTTCGGTTACTGTGATGACCGTCAGAGGCGTGTTCGGTTACCGTGATGATTGTTAGGGGCGTGTTCGGTTACTTTAATGACCGTCAGGGGCGTGTTCGGTTACCGTGATGACCGTCAGGGGCGTGTTCGGTTACCGTGATGACCGTCAGGGGCGTGTTCGGTTACCGTGATGACCGTCAGGGGCGTGTTCAGTTACTATAATGACCGTTAGGGGCGTGTTCGGTTACCATGATGATTGTTAGGAGTGTTTGGTTACTATAATGGCAGATAAAGGGAGTTTTCATGTTTCCGTAGTGAATGTTGTGTGAGTTTGTATAGTAAAGCGGAATAGGTTTGTGTGTGTGTGTGTGTGTGTGTGTGTGTTTATATACACACCAGGTGCTCCTGGTTCTTCATCTGGTTCTCAGACTGCTGCAGCAAGGTGACTTTGGCCTCCTCTGCGAGCCGTCTCTCTTTCTCCAGACGCTCTGCTTCCTCTTGTGCTCTCTTCCTCTCCTGCTCCAGCTCCAACGCTCTGCGGGTCTGCTCTTCCAGCTCTACAAACACACACACACACACACACACACACAAATAAAACATTTACATGAAAGCACCACTCCCGTCCGGTCCCGCTTAAACAGTGACCACTTCAGCCCCTCCCACTCTCTCTCACACACACACACACACACACACTGACCACGCCCACTCCCAAACACTCAAACCACACCCACAATTATTAATTAATAAACACAGACAGACCTTGTTGAGCTTTCTTGGTCTGCTCTTCGATCTGTCTCAGTCTCTCCATCAGCTCCTCCTTCTCCTTCTCAATCTTCTCCTTCTCCTTTTCTGCCTGCTCTCTCTTCTTCTTCTCGTTCTCCAGCATGGCCCTGTGTGTGTGTGTGTGTGTGTGTGTGTGTGTGTGTGAGAGAGGAAAAAGAAAGAGAGACAGACATATGTGATGGAAAATTGTCCTTCTAGGCATTGTGAGGCGTGCAGGAGTGAAACAATAGTACTATAAACACACACAGGAGTGTAATTAGGATTTTATATACACCAGCCTGCAGCCACACACACACACACACGCACACACTCCTGCAGCATTATACACTCTTACACACAGCTGTTGATGGTACGTGTCCATTATGATGCTGTATGTTTTATAAGTGAGACATGACACCAGATGAAATATTGCTTTTGTAATTAACGATGGAGCGATTGTACTAAAATTCTCTTCGCTTCAACTCACACTCAGTGGAACGTCACGTATTTTGTGCTCTACTACACACTACAATCACTATAATCACACACTAACACGCACTAACACACACACACACACTATAATCATACACTCCCCAGACCACCAGAGGGCACTCTCACTCATTTTCATGAATTTCTTCTTTTGTTGTCTGCGCTGTTTCCTTCCTTGATCGTGCTCACCTGTTTTGTGTTTCTCTAATTAGTTCCCTATTTAAGTTCTCTGTTTTCTCTCCTCAGTGGAGCTGTGTGTGTGTGTGTGTGTGTGTGTGTGTGTGTGTGTGTGTGTGTGTGTGTGTGTGTGTGTGTGTGTGTGTGTGTGTGTGTGTGTTTTATGTGTATATGTATATGTATATGAGTCAGTATGGTTGCCGGTATTTCATGTTGAAGTAGCACTGTGAGTGTTTTTTTTGTTTGTTTGTTTCTTTGTTTTTGTTTGTTTGTTTGTTTTCATGTTTCTTTTCTTTGCCTAGCCTTAGTCTAGTTCCTTGTTTCAGTCGTTTCAGTTCTGGGTTCTTTTCCAGTCTTCGCTTGATTTATAATTGTTTTTTTAATTAAAGAATTTCTTCAATGAGAAATTGCAAATTGCATCCGACTCCCTGGACTCCATGACACTAACTTTCTCTGTATTTCTCTTTTTTTTCTTTCTCTCTTTCCTTCCTTTCTTCTTTCTTTTTCATTCTTTCTTCCTCTGCTTTTCTTTCTTTCCTTCTTTCTTTATTCTAATGAACATTAACACTTAAATTGTTGAGCTTTCCAAGCTTTCCTTCATTTCTTTTGTATTTTCCTACAGAATCGAGTAAAGATGATTTTTTTTTTTAATGTTTGTATGAATAAATATTATATAATATTACAGAACAAGAACAAATACACATATGAAAGCAGATTTAAAATTTCAATATCATGTATTTCTGTAAATCTCTCGGTTTCTATTTTTAACCCTTGCAGTCTCTCCTGACTGGAGACAAAGAGGAAGTTAGTTGTTCCGAGGCAGGACTGTGGGCTTGATGTCATTTAAATGTTTATTGCACCTCGTGTAATATAAGCGCTATTTTAAGAAGAATAGCTGACTTTATTACGCAGAGTGATGAGTATGTTGTTTGATCGGCTCGAGAGCCTCGTATGAAATGATTATGGTACGCCGTATCATTACACCGCTACTTTATTAGTATAAATCTGTAAAGTAGTCTGTGGCTCAAAACAAGAAGAATTAAGCGACTCACCTCTCCATCTTCTTGTGGTTTTTCTCCTCTTTGGCCTGCGCCTTCATCTGCTGCACCTCGATGGTGTCGGGTTTCCTGCGCCGCATGTACAGCTCGTGGTTCCCCATACACAGGGCCAGGATACGCTTATTAATGCGCAGACGAGGGGCGTAGAACACAAAGTCCTGCACACCACACACACACACACACACACACACACACACACACACACACACACACTTTATTGTTAAGATGGACATTACTGTCATTACACATAGATAGAAAGAGAGTGATAGTGAGAGAAACACACACATTATACGTAGAGAGAGTGATAGTGAGAGAAACACACACACACACACTCATTATACATAGATAGAAAGAGAGTGATAGTGAGAGAAACACACACACTCGTTATAAGTAGATAGAAAGAGAGTGGTAGTGAGATAAACACACACACACACACTTTATTATTAAGATGGTCATTACTGTCATTATACGTAGATAGAAAGAGAGTGATGGTGAGAGAAACACACACACACACACACTCGTTATAAGTAGATAGAAAGAGAGTGGTAGTGAGAGAAACACACACACACACACACACACACTCATTATACATAGATAGAAAGAGAGGGATAGTGAGAGAAACACACACACTCGTTATAAGTAGATAGAAAGAGAGTGGTAGTGAGATTAACACACACACACACATACATTATACGTAGATAGGAAGAGAGTGATGGTGAGAGAAACACACACACACACACACACTTTATTATTAAGATGGTCATTACTGTCATTATACATAGATAGAAAGAGAGTGATGGTGAGAGAAACACACACACACACACTTGTTATAAGTAGATAGAAAGAGAGTGGTAGTGAGATAAACACACACACACATTATACGTAGATAGGAAGAGAGTGGTAGTGAGAGAAACACACACACACACACACAGAGGCGGTGTTACACACCGGTGCTTTCTTATCGATGGGTTTGATGACGAACTTCTTGTCGTTGAAGGAGATGTTTCTGATCTCGCTCCACGGGAAACCGATCTTCGGCGTCATCCTGGAGGAGAGAACAAACATTTTCTCATTTTCACCAGTGTGTGTGTGTGTGCGTGTGTGTGTGTGTATGCTTTATTCATTTCTTTCATTAGAAGAATTATCTGTTCAAATATAGAAGCAAATGAATACAAATAATATCTCTGTCATGTTTTTTTCTTCTCTAGTAGGAGCCGTAACTCGTACAGTTGCCGTGACACACACAATATTTTTGTACATTAGTTTTAATATGCTTCTATAATTATGTACATTATCTATGTATATATGTGCAGAATTTCCGTAGTGTGTGTGTCACTGTGAGTCAGCGACATGCTCCAATTCTTTTCTCGATAAAATTAAGTGAAATAAGACCAGCTGTGTTTGTGATGGTGATTTCGATTAAAAAAAAAAAACGGTGTGTGAGTAAACTTTCATCTAAAGCTGACTCGGGTGTGTTTAACGCTAAACCGTGCCGGTGTGTGAGTGTGTGGGTTAAGGGGTAGGGCTTAGGGGGTAGGGGGTAGGGGGTAGGGCTTAGGGGGTAGGGGGTAGGGCTTAGGGGGTAGGGGGTAGGGCTTAGGGGTTAGGGGGTAGGGCTTAGGGGTTAGGGGGTAGGGCTTAGGGGTTAGGGAGTGGGGCTTAGGTTAAGTACAGAGTGCGTACTTGTCGTTTTGCTCGTAGATGTTGAGTCCGAGCGCGTCCACGCCCAGCCACAGCTCCGTGCCTTTCTTATTCTTAATGCTGAAGTAGTTCACGCCGTACATCTCCAAATCCTGAGCAATCTTCAGGTACTCCATCATCGAGTCCTCCCTAACACACACACACACACACACACACACGTTTTACTATTTGTGTGGTACTTCATTATAAGGCTGAGTGAAATGATGATATAATATCAATATCAAGATAACTTGCGTCACGATACACTTTTCTGAGACATTCTGATTTGTTTTTAAATAATTACAAATTCAATGTTAAGATTTTATATTATTTAACATTTTTACCAATTTTTTTGCCTTGTTACATTTTTTTCTGCTATTTTTTAAAAATAAATGTTTTTTTTTATTTAGAGAATAAAAATAGAATTATTTTTGTAGACTTTACATAAAGTACAAACTAGATTTTTATTGTATTTCTGGCAAACCTTTATATCGCGCTACATATTGTGTATCGTAGAGATGTATTTACAATCGTGATACGATATTTTTGTCATATCGCCCAGCCCTACTTCATTACATTTTGTATCAGGGACTAGAAACGATTTGTCTCTGGATCGTTTAAGACAGAAACGATCATTTTTACGCTCCTGCTCCTGCTACGCTGCCCCTAATGACGTTCTTTACGTATGATAGCTCACTCTGCTTAGAGGAAACCTGGAGTGATTTTGTGATGCGATTTTATTTTTAACATAAACTATTTTCTACAGGGGTTTTCCTGGCAATGCTCATGCCTTCGGAAAAACCCAGCAGGGTTTTTACTTGACGTCAGATCTTCCTGTAGCCAGGCAGGAAGTGAGGAATTCTGGCCAGGAAATGTTCATGTTTAGGCTATACTTTCTCAAAACTCGCACTGGAATGGAAAAAGCATTTAATTAACCAGTTAAACATTTTTAATAATAGCACTTCTGGAACAATTTAAAGCCTTTTGTTTTGTTTTTTTTTTCCTTTTGTGTTTTTGAGAACGTTCAGTGAAAAATTGCGTCCATTTCTGGATTTCGTTCCCTGTAACGTTCCTTATCCCTGCTATATTGTATGAAATACTGA
>NC_069736.1:18548948-18551448 GCF_027358585.1 Pangasianodon hypophthalmus | reverse complement strand
GTCTCCTGTTTTCTCTCTCTCTCTCATCTGTTTTTCCGCTCATCATCTCTTGCAGTTGTGGCTTCTCATAAATGCAGATTAGAGTGTGTGTGTGTGTGTGTGTGTGTGTGCGTACGTGATGTGTGTGTGTGTGTGTGTACGTGATGTGTGGGTTTGCAAAAATGCTGACACATTCTCTCTCTCTCTCTCTCTATCTCTGTCTCTCGTCCTTCTCTAGTCACTAACTATTACTCATTTCATTTACATATTACATATAAGAGCGAACCGTATGTCAGTCAGTAAGACAGTTATCTGAGTTTATCGTTTTTATTTATATTTATAATTTATGTAGATTAATATGTGATAACAGTGCACATGTTGTAATATTATATTCCTTATTTCACACATATACACGTAAAACTCTTATTCGTACACGGACTAATTACTTACACTAAAGATTTGGCATGTAAACTATGTTGTAATTTTTGTTAATTTTAAAAAAAAAATTATTTCAAAGCTAACAAAGAGTCAGAAATGCCGACATTAAGCATCACTTTATCTGTTATGAAGCTAAACACTCAGCTTTCAGAATTTTAAATGTACGTTTTTTTAAATAGGAGCTTTTTGAAGCAGAGGTTTATAAAAATTAATCCTATTTGAGTAATTTTTCTACAAGTATTCAGATAAAGCCATGTTTCAATTAATATATTTTAATTAATATATGTGAATTACTGAAGGTGATTTGTTTGATATTAGGGCTCAGATGTGCTGATGATCACTTCCTCATTCTGTATGTTTGTTTTTTATTTTAAAAAAATCTATTTTAAATCTAACAAATCTTTTCTCTGTGCACTTATTTTGCAGAAAGCATCATTCAGAGGATATAAAGAACGAAGAGAAAAATAATGAATAAATTCTCGTCTTCCGGTTTCTGGAATCTCCTCAGAAATACAGAATCTCTTTAGAAATCGAAGGACTTAAAAGTAGAGCAGAAAAAAGAAGATAAAAATAAAAAGAACTGCATTATTTTGCCCATGCACAACAACAAGTAAGTATAATTATGTTTATTTTAAGAAGCCCAGTCTTTTAGCGTATTTAAATCTTCTCTTAATCCTTATTTCTTTAGGATTGCTTTTACTTGATTACTTTGTTTTTGTTGTTTTTGATTTTGTTATTTAATTATTATTATTACTATTATTGTTATTAATAATTGAATTGTATTTTATCAACTGTTTTTGTTACATGTTTATATACTTCTATATAAAGCACTTTGAGAGGGCTCTTTAAAGGCGCTATATAAAAAAAGGTTATTATTATTGTTATTATTTTGTGGGTATTTGCATATTTTTGCATATTTCATGTGTGTGAATATTTAACTTATGCATTTTATATCATTTATTCTAAGTGAATCTTATTGCTGCAGTTCTCGATGCTCTGGCACACTTTCTTACCCTCGTGATGAAATTTACACTCAAGCGTTAAATGCTAGGCCTGCAAAACATCCTGCGACACACACACACACACACACACACACACACACCTTCTTGTTGAGTTTGAGCCAGGTTGGGAAGCCCTTGGTGTCCTGGTACTGCAGGCCAAAAAACCACACCTCCCTCAGGCCGATGGTCTTCACCACCTGCACACACACACACACACACACACACACAGAACACATATGTATAGCTATAAATAGAAATAAATTACTTAATAGTGTACTCAGACATACATATGCAGGGTTTTGTATGAAATATGAACACAAATACAAAAAATATATATATATGTGAGAGAAGTAAAGATGCTCCACCCTTTAGCTGCAAGACAGGAAGCTGTGACTCAGAACACAACTGTGTAACAGCTTTGCAGGGGATATGTGTGTGTGTGTGTGTGTGTGTGTGTGTTGGTTAAGAGAAGGGTATCAGTGTGGGACAGTCTCTATCAGTCGTACCGTCACTGCTGTTTCACAGGAATCTGTGCTGAAGTGACTGTGTGTGTGGAAAATATGGAAAATGAGAGGTCCTGTCAGTAAGGTGGTTTCTGGGTGAGGTGTGTGTGTGTGTGTGTGTGTGTGTGTGTGTGTGTGTGTGTGTGCCAAGTCACGGTAGAAGTGTTTACACACACACAGACACAGACACACACATACACACACTGTGTGTTTTGTCTGCAAACGAAGAGAAATAGAAAGCAAGAGACACTGTGAGAGAGAGAGAGAGAGATAGAGAGAGAGTGGTGTGTGTGTGTGTGTGTGTGTGTGTGTGTGTGTGTGAGGCTGGGGGATGGGCTGAACCTGTGAGACACCGTGAAAATGCCAGCTGTGTATATACGTGCTCAGTAAACACATTTTTCATCACCGTATGTTTCTCTCACTCACAACACAACTCAAAGCTAGCTTTCTTGTGTTAGCATGCTATTAAATAAGCTAGCTAGCACTACAACAGGAAGCCCAGCTGGCTAGCATTACACAAAGGTCGCTAACCATAAACAGCTAAATAGCTAGTTAGCCTAGTAGTTAGCTAACATCACT
>NC_069736.1:18541448-18546448 GCF_027358585.1 Pangasianodon hypophthalmus | reverse complement strand
TCAAAACCCCTCAATATATCACCCATAAAAACTAATCATGAATAACAAATACTCAGAATCACCCCAAAAATACACTAAAAATCACTCAGTAAACCACAAAACTACTAAAATATCTCACTGAAATAGTCAAAGCTGCTTAAAATAACCACTAAAAGCTGAACTCACTAAAAGCCACCATTTAATAAACCACTCACAATCGCTCAATATCAGCTTAATAAAACATTCATTACTTTACAGCAATTTAAATCAAGCACTAAAGCTTTTCAGAACAATTTAAACTGCACAAAATAATTACAAATCTTAAATAAATCACTAAAAAACACTAAAATCCATGAAAATTATTGAAAGTTCAAATCAAATAAACAAAAAAATTCCTCAGAAAAAAACTTAAAGCCACTAAAATGGTCTAAAAACAAAAAAATTTTTAAAAATGCTCAATAATCATTTAATAAACTACTCAAAACACTCACAAAAGACTCGACAAACACAATAAAATCACTAAATAAATCATTTAAAACCAGTGAAAATGAGTCACGATCACAGGATTAAACACTCAACACCGCTCAATTACTCACTCAAAACGCCAATCAAACGGCGGAGTGGGCGGAGCTACACTGAGATGAAACGGCGTTGTGGGCGGAGACTGTAAAAATTTAATAGCTGAGAAATACTCACATGATCGTCATGCCGTTCACACACACACACACACACACACACACTCGCTTCTCGCCACCATGAGTGAAATTTTACACTTGTGTCATAATTATACAGTCAGCTTCAGAAGTATTGGCACCCTCAGCAAAGGCGGGTTTTAAAAAAAAGCTTATGAATAAAATGAAACGTAACCTTTCACCAAAGTGGATTTATTATAAGAAGAAATAAAAAACAAAAAAAATTTATTTCAATTATTTATTTAGAGCAAATTTATTTGTGTTAGATGTTAGATGTCTGTAATATTTCCCGTGTGAGACAACAGAAGAACAAAAAACTCCAAAATAATGTTTTACATAGCTTTGCTTTTTACCCCTGATTACCAAGGGTGCCAATAATTCTGGAGCTCACACACACACACACACACACACAAACACACACACACACACACACACACACCTGATCGAAGAGCTGCTTGCCGGTGGTGTTGGGCAGGATGGCGAACTCCAGCTCCGCATCCATCGTAGTCACACGAACACTGATCTGTGAAAAAGAGAAAAAAATTAAACCTCATGACAACTCATGAATATTCGGAATAATTAATTAGCTTTTTAATTGTGATCTCAATTAATTAATTAAACATAATCAACTACAATATTGGTGAAAAGGTTCGCAGCTATTTAACCGAATTATCAGTTCCATACTGGTGCAGATTGTTTATTCATTTTTGTTTCTTATTTATTATTATTATTAATATTTGTGATAAATTATTCATATAGTTTAATTGTGTTTATATTCAGCATTTAAAATATTAAAACTCAATTAAAGTGGCTCATGAGAGATTGTTTTTTAATGTAACAATTACATTTGAATTAAAAATTAAAATTCAATAAAAGATTTTTGTTCCAAAAAATATTACCTGATCAATAATCGTAAATAATTGGATGAAAGATTGAAAAAATATTCATGAGGATCTTGTTTTATTTTTGTTTAGTTTTTTTTTTAGTTTATCATGCAGCTCTAATTTGATTTAAACTTAGAACAACATCTATTTTTCCATATTTATATATATATTTATACTTTTTGTTTTTAGAAATATTATATAAAATAATAGTATTTTTGTCTTCGTTACTTTTTGGATGCATCAGCCTCATTACACAGCCTCATAAGTGCAAAAAAAAAAACAAGTTCAAGAATTTTTTTCTTTTTAAACAACTGAGAGAGAAGAAAAGAAAACCTCACACGCACTAAATAAACATTAATTTAAAAAAATCTGAGGTTTATTTGAGGATTGAAAAAAATGTGAGATTAGGGTTTTATCACAGCGAGTAAAACTCTTCACCTGATGGAGCAACGTGTGTTTATCTGAGGCAAATATTTCAGTGTGAAGGAGTGAGAGGGATTAGTGTGTGTGTGTGTGTGTGTGTGTGTGTGTGTGTGTGCCTGGTACACTCGGCTCCTCGGGGAGTTTCGCTGTGCTAACATGATTGATCACGCTGTGGAATTCTGGGTAAGATAAAGACAATGGGAGGAAGCTGAGAGAATCACGTCCTCTCCTCACTTCACTGTGAACTGTACCCCACATCCTGCTGCCGTGCCGTCAGCCAATCAGAAACCACTTCCTGTCACTGCAGGAAATCAGCGACAGCCTGACACTGCATGCAAATTAGTGCTGGAGTGCACTATACTACAGCGAAGAGCTTTAACTCATCATCAGTCCACTGTGGGCGTGTCCCAAACTGTAAGCCATATTCTCTATAACCAGAGTGCATTATGGGTATTGTGTTTTAGTAACTTCCTTGAGTTGGCATGTTAGCATGTTAACTAGCTAGCAGATCAGCTAATTAGCATGATGTCAGATTTACATCGATACATCATTTACAGCGATAACATCATAAGTTCTGAATGTTCAGGATCAGAACACGTGTTTATTGGTCCTGTATACACACACACACACACACACACACACACACACTAAACCAAAGCTGTGTGTGTGTGTGTGTGTGTGTGTGTAAACACAGTGAAGGCTAACGCACTTAATATCACAGTGCTGACAGACAGGAAGTGTCCTCGCTCTCCTCTACACTTCTGTTGCACACTTCCTGTCTGTGTTGTTGTGCGGATGTTTCAGCGTTATTCTACTGCGAGGTCGTGTCACTGAGACTCTTGTGTGTGTGTGTGTGTGTGTGTGTGTGTTATCTGTCAGGAGCAGCAGTGCTTAAATAGAGCCTTTACACTGAGACCCACAGCAGCATGAGGAGAATGTAAACACGTTTTATTCTATTAAATTCCGACACAGAAACGTGGATCATGATGTTAATGTCAGTCGATATAAAAGTTACTGATTAAACACAGTGGTGCATGTGGACGAGCCCAGAGAGCTGTGTGTGTGTGTGTGTGTGTGTGTGATAAATAGCTGAGCTGAGGCCCACATGCCCCCCTTCGTGTGTGTGTGTGTGTGTGTGTGCTGCCAGACCACAATGCCCTGCTTTATCTACACACTGCGAGCCTGATTACAGAACCCCCCCCCCCCCCCCCCCACACACACACACACACTCACACACACACCCCTCCTGCTTGTCCAGGGTGCGTGGGCAGAGTTTCATGGACTCACACACACACACACACACACACACACACACACAGTTAGGGTCTTTTTTATGTATTCCTCATGGCATAATTGATAATAATATAATTACAAATATGGATGAGAGACAGAGAGATAGAGAGAGAGAGAGACAGAGAGAGAGACAGGGAGAGAGAGAGACAGAGAGAGAGACAGAAAGTGAGACAGAGTGACTGAGAGAAAGACACAGAGAGAGAGAGAGAGAGAGAGAGAGAGAGAGACAGAGGAGTGGTAGTGAATCAGTGAGAAAGTTCTTGGTGTTCTCTCACTGTTCCACTTCGCTGATGTAACACTGCTGTAACACACACACACTTGCACTGTGTGTTAAATATTGTAGGTTGTTAAAAGACGTTTATTCTCAGCCAACCAATCAGAACGCTGAATTCTGTGTGACATCATTCTGATCATCAATCTGATTCATCTTTCTACTGAAACGAAGGGAAACTGTCTTTCTCTCTCTGTCTATCTCTCTCTCCTCATCTCTCATTCTCTGTCTCACTCTCTCTAGTTCTCTGTCTCACTCTCTCTAGTTCTCTCTCTGTCTCACTCTCTGTTTATGTCTCACTCTCTCTTTATCTCTCTCTATGTCTCACTCTCTCTCTCTATCTCTATGTCTCTCTGTCTATCTCTCTCTCCTCATCTCTCTCCATCTGTCTCACTCACTGTCTCTGTGCTTCTCATTGTCTGTACGTGTCTGTCTCACTCGCTAGTCCTGTCTCTCATAATGTTTTATTTTCCAGTTTGGAAAATTCATCTCATATGGTTATAACCTCATCATTATCTGACATCATAGCTCTCTCTCTCTCTCTGTCTCTCTCTGTCTCTCTCTCTCCTGCTGCCTGTCTTTCTCCTTCCCACTTTTTTCCCATAGATTCTGCCTCCTCATCTGCCCTGTCTCACTCTCTGTCTCACTCTCTGTCTCACTCTCTGTCTCTTTTTGTTGAAACTTCAATCTCTTTTCTCTGTATGCAGTCAGTCAACACAGAAAAGTAGCAATGACACTGAAAATCTAAATAAATTAAAAATAAATAAATTCTGAAATTGATTCATGGTTCATATGTGAAGCGAAAATCCGTCTCCATCTTTTTCACACGTTCTTTTTCTCTCTTCTCCCTTTTTTCCTTCTTTCTCTCTCTCTCTTCAGGGCGGTTTCAGGGTAAAAATAGTTTATTTCTTCATCAAACACTCACTCTGAGTGTCCACTTCTGCTTCTGGTGTGTGTGTGTGTGTGATGGGTGTGTGTGTGTGATGGGTGTGGTCCGGACAGCGAGGCCACCAGAGTTTCTGATGCTATTCTTAGCGCATTCGCTCAGCCTTCTGTCAAGCTCTCTCTCTGTCTCTATCACACACACACACTCACACACACACACACACACACACTGATTTACGCTGATTTTTAAAGTCTTTACGATACACAGCAAAAACGATATCTGGTCTCAACACATCACACTTTATTAAATACATTTTTCTCACAAGCCGTAACCATGACAACGCCTAGCTAGTCCTAGCTAGTATCAGCTAACTAACTAGCCTAGCTTTCTCTGTAGATTAGATTTATTATCCTGAGTGATGTAAAGTAGGGCTGGGCGATCTGACGATATAATATCGATATCGTGATAAATTACGTCACAAAATACGCTTTTCTGAGATATCGTGACATCATTTTACTCTAAATAATATTTTTATTTTAATTACAAACCAACAAGGCAGCTGATTTTGTACT
>NC_069736.1:18521448-18536448 GCF_027358585.1 Pangasianodon hypophthalmus | reverse complement strand
ACACACACACCCTTACACACCTTTACACACGCTACACTAAACCTTTACACACACTACACACACTACACTAAACCCTTTACACACACTACACACACTACACTAAACCCTTTACACACACTACACACACAGCCTTAAAACCTTTACACACACTACACACACTACACTAAACCCTTTACACACGCTACACTTAAACCCTTTACACACACTACACTAAACCTTTACACACACTACACTAAACCCTTTACACACACTACACACACTACACTAAACCTTTACACACACTACACACACTACACTTAAACCTTTACACATACTACACACACTATACTAAACCCTTTACACACGCTACACTTAAACCTTTACACACACTACACACACAGCCTTAAATCCTTTACACACACTACACACACTACACTTAAACCTTTACATACACTACACACACTACACACACTACACACGCTACACTTAAACCTTTACACACACTACACTAAACCCTTTACACACACTACACACGCTACACTTAAACCTTTACACACACTACACTAAACCCTTTACACACACTACACTAAACCCTTTACACACACTACACACACTACACTAAACCCTTTACACACACTACACTAAACCTTTACACACACTACACACGCTACACTTAAACCTTTACATACACTACACACACTACACTAAACCTTTACACACACTACACTAAACCTTTACACACACTACACACGCTACACTTAAACCTTTACACACACTACACTAAACCCTTTACACACACTACACTTAAACCTTTACACACACTACACACACAGCCTTAAATCCTTTACACACACTACACACACTACACTAAACCTTTACACACACTACACACACTACACACACTACACTAAACCCTTTACACACACTACACACACTACACTAAACCCTTTACACACACTACACACACTACACTAAACCTTTACACACACTACACACACTACACTAAACCCTTTACACACACTACAGTTAAACCTTTAAACACACTACACACAACACTGAAACACACACTCTCTTTCTCAGTGTTCACACTAACAAATGACATTGTAATGTATTTTATACACACAACCCTGACACACAGACACACACACTATGCATGAATTCTACACATACTCTATACTTCAATTCCACACACATTCTACATAAATTTCTGCACGTACACTACACTTCAATTTGACACACACTGTATATTCCATACATGAATTCTACACAAACTCTACACACAAACTCTGCTCATACTCTATACATGAATTCTACACTATTCTCCTGTAAAGTTCTGCTAGAAAACTAAAGAACACTTCTGGAAGCCACACCCGTGTGTGGAAACTTCAAAATAAGGTGAAATAAACACGTTATAAACGCTGATCTGTAATTTTCCACTCTCTAGTCCTGTAAAATGGAGAAGTGGGAGATTTTAAACGAGAGACGACCTCATGAGTGAGTGAAATCTGAAAGTTCACATCAGGTCAAAAGGTTTCTGAGATGCCCTCAAAGCTCTTTTACTTATGCAGTTAGTGTTTGTGATCGTACTCGACTTGTTTTTCCATATTTTCTAACAAACGTAGCTGGATGTATTTCACAAATATATAAATAAATGTAAACTAGCGTAAACTAGACTCTGAGCAGGATAAAGTAGCTACGCTGACGTTCTTCAGATCTGAGCACGTGTACTACAGTAAAAACACGCCCACTTCTGTGACTTTTATCCTCATGAACACCTCTACTCTTCAGTTTTGAACTTAAACTGAGAATAAACACTTTTCTGTCCAATCATCTTTAAACATTCTGTTTCAACAACAACGTTTCTTCTCACTAATCAGACCAGAAAGTGTCAGTGAAATTAGGTCTGAGCGAGATGATGATATCACAGCGATAGTTTTATACATTTGATCACAATATGCTTTACTGAGACATCGTACAAGTTCTGATATCTTTTATCTATTTATTTATTTTCCATTTTTTTAAAAGTAGCTTAATTACATCCTGACTGGAAGCATCTGGTGTGATATTTTGTAATTTTGTACATAAATTTTTAAATCAAAAATGTGTAAATTTGTAAAGTTTTTACAGTTTTTACGCATTTTTTTCTTTTCACTGTTATTTAGTGTTTAATTTTAAATCTTAAATCAAGTATACTTGTATACTCAAGTATACTTGAAAAGTTTTCCTTTCAGACCTCTCTGTCTCTCTGTAGTTTCAGATAATTTACATGGATGTGTGTGATTAGATAAACCGAAAGCGAGTTTCTGCTACAGAAGCTGCAATGGTGCATGTTTTTTTTTAAAAGAAAATAAAATTGCTGAACTTTTTCAGACAACCCCATGAGCTAAATCATTGACATGAGCCAGCAGGAAGTAGTTCAGACTTTAGAGCTTGAACGAAAGTTGAAAAATTTCATGATAAATAAGTTTAGAAGTGCTTTAGTTCGAGGTGAAGCGTGTGTGTGTCTCTGCTGTAATGACGTGGAAATAAACTGCGTCTGTTTTTTATTATATTGTTGGTTGAATTGGTTCAAATTTGTTTCATTAACTCATGAAATCATGCAGTTATATTGTACATTTACAAAAGTGCACAAATAACGATGGAGCACTTCAAGTTGAGTCACTAAAGTGAACAAAAAGTAAAGTTTACTACGACATTTCTTTTTTTAAATGGGGATTTCTCCCAATCTGGCAACACCAGTCTGACTCTGCTCGGATTCCTCCCAATCTGGCAACCCGGGTCACCGAGTAACGGTTCCTATCTGCGCCAAACATCACAATGCAGCCGGATGCTGCGTTTAAACACCATTAAAACTGCTGGGTTTTGTCTCGAAGCGAAAATAAACACACTCTAAACACACACACAAATCCATTATGTTTCATATTGTGTGATTTTATTTGAATAAAAGACAAAAAGAACGGGTTTAATCGTTAATACGACGAGGCTTTTATAAGAATTAGCAAAAAATGCTACACTGCTATAGGGTTGTTTTTTTCTGAGATTTTGTTCACTAATGGAGGCAGATAACACTTTTACACGATTAATTTACTCTTTAAAATGATAAAATGTTCACATTCTGACAGAAATATATCAATACGAGTTGAAAAAGTTGAAAGACTTGAGAAGAGATGTATGTATATCTATATATACGTATAAATCTAGCAAATAAGGAAATACCGCGTTTTATCGCGATACTTTAATGATCATTAAAAAATGGACGAGCACAAAAGAGAACAAAATGAGTTAAAATAAAAACAATAATTACAGGATTAAGTGTATCACAGATGAAGGGGAAGGACATGGGAGGACACTATTTTTAGCTCACGACGATTTATGAACAGATTTACTCAACAATACCGTGTTAAATCGGTTCAATCCTCTCATTAATAAAACCTCGTGTTTACATTTAAAGGGGTTAAATAACGTCCGGTTTTATTTCATATTCATCCCTTTATCTCTTTCATCCTCACGCAACAAGTTACATCAGCTCTTTTTGTGTCAAGTCTCACATTCTGGGCGTCTCTCTTTATCCAGGAATGAAATAATAACATTTTAATTAGTTAATTTACTCTAATTAGGCTTAAATTAGTGCACTTTTAATCCACATTCTCTTTCTCTCCGAATGTATTTATTTTATTTTTATTATTATTATTATTATTATTACAAGCTTCAACACAAGAATTAGTGTTAAGGACTTACCGTTTTCGGCATTTTTGATCCTCTTTCTTTCTTTCTTTCTTTTATTTTATTTCAAAATGTTTGTGTTTTTTAAAAAAAGAAAAATTATGACGTCAGCAAACAGCTCCTAAGACAACTTCTTCTCCCATCCAGCGGTGATGCGGCCGAGTTTCTCGCGCAAACTTTCGATTTTCAGCCTTTTTCTCCTCCTTTCTTCCCCCTCTCTTCTCCTTTTCAGTAGAACAGAGTGTGTTTCAGAGCTGCAGGGCGTGTGTGTGTGTGTGTGAGAGAGAGAGAGAGAGAGAGAGAGACAGAGAGAGAGAGAGAGAGAGATTGGCGCTTTTTCCTTTCCTGCTAACGGAACTCACTTTATAAAACCACACCCATCTCTCTCTCTCTCTCTCTCTCTCTTTCTGTCTGTCTCTCTATCTGTCGCGCGCGCGCGCTCACATACACACTCGAGCACTAGCATACTAACTAGTGTGCACATTCGTACTACGTCATCACTGCAGCTGGGAGAAGGAGACGTTCGAGGAGTTCATACTTCCGTACTAGGTAGTAGGCGTGTCGCAAAAGGGTGGATCATCATCATCATCCTCATCCTCATCATCATCATCAGTGTTTAAGCTCAGAGACTGATTTCATACTCAGTAAAGGAGTACTCTAAAGTCATTTATACTCCTGAGCTGAACCTGCTGTTCCCGAGCCACGCAGACTACTTCCGTACTTCCGTACTTCCGTACTTCGTAGTAGCCGCAGCGCAGTCTCACAGCAGCAGCAGCAGCAGCTTAACGCACTCTTAACGGCTACTGTTCGCGTTCGCCATGGTAACGATCCAAACCGCGTGCTCCGAGTCTCGCGCTGAATAATCTGGAATTCCAAAAGGGAGCGTCATCAGTTGCACGCGTTCCATTCCGGTTGCCATGGATACGGCATTGAAAAGAGAGAGAGAAAGAGAGAGAGAGAGAGAGCGCGTGCTAGACTACTGTACTAGTGTTATTAACACTAATGTAATTACTATTAATGTGCTGGGTGTTAAAGCTTACTCATACAAATAAATAAATAAATAAATAAATAAATAAATAAATTACTATTAATGTACTAGGTGTTAAAGCTTACTCATACAAATAAATAAATAAATAAATAAATAAATAAATAAATAAATAACTATTAATGTACTAGGTGTTAAAGCTTACTCATACAAATAAATAAATAAATAAATAAATAAATAAATAAATCGTAATTACGGTAATGTGCTAGGTGTTAAAGCTTTAAACTCATATAAATAAATAAATAAATAAATTACTATTAATGTGCTGGGTGTTAAAGCTTTAAACTCATATAAATAAATAAATAAATAAATAAATAAACAAACAAACAAATAGTAATTACGGTAATGTGCTGGGTGTTAAGGCCTTAAACTAATATAAATAAATAAATAAATAAATAAATAAATATTAATGTGTTGGGTGTTAAAGCTTTAAACTCCTATAAATAAACAAACAAACAAACAAACAAACAAATAAATAAATAAATAAATAAATAAACGTAATTAGGGTACTGTGCTGGGTGTTAAAGCATTAAACTAAAATAAATAAATAAATAAATAAATAAATAATATGAATGTAATTATGGTAGAGTGCCAGGTGTTCAAGCTTCAAATAAATAAATAAATGAACAAATAAATAAAATGAATGTAATTACAGTAAAGCTTTTAAATAAATAAATAAATAAATAAATAAAATTATGGTATTGTGCTAGGTGTTAAAGTGTTACACTAAATAAATAAATAAATATAATTATGGTAGCACACTACATTTTAAACCTTTGAACCAGTTTTGTAAGCGGTCTAATTTTTAAAATAAAAAAATTCCAATAAAGAAAGAAAGAAAGAATCATAAGTACAGTATTAAAGCATTTTACTACATATTTACATATATTAGTTTGTTTCTAAACAAACAAACAAACATTATTACAGCAATATTCTACATCTTAAAACTTTACAATCTTTTAATAATACCATAGATTTCTTTAGAATTAAAGTTTAAAAGAAAATACAGATTAATTAAAAAAAAGAAAGAAAAAATAAATTCTTTAAAAGAATGTAATTACAGCAGTACGCTATGTTTACTAAGCAGCCTGGCAGCGTCGTCATGGCAACGTCTCACACTGCATAACACTAATAAATAGTCAGAGAGGTACTGCTCAATATAGAACTATTTACTGTGACTTTTTTTAAAAAAATAATTGAATAATTCAGACAAGACGAATCACCAGTTTCTTCACCTGATGTCCCACAGCTCCAGAACACGCTTTCATATTTTCCAAGATCTGATATAGAAATACAGCTTCTGTACTTTCCTTAATTTAATAATTCATATTCATTCTTCTTCTTCTCCTTCTCATTATTATTATTATTATTATTATTATTATTATTATTATTATTATTGTTATTGTTATTATTGATTTCTCAGACCCGTGTATTACACCCTTTCACCTCCTTTTTACTCGTTTTGGTAAAGGAGCGCCTTTTTGGCAGCGTGGACCATGACTAAAATGTTATCAATGCAGAAAAAAACAAAAAACACACACAGAGCCAACTAAATCAGTCTCACACTCTCTCTCTCTCTCTCTCTCTCTCACACACACACACACACACACACACACACACACACACACATACACACAGTGGCTGCAGTCATACATGGAGAGACAGGATAAAAAAAGAAAACCATAAGCGCTGGGTCAGGTCTCCTCTTACAGAGTGTGTATTATAAAGGCACAGGAGAAGTGAACACATTTAAGCTTTGTGGTCAGAGACAGTAGTGCTCTGTATATTCTCACACACACACACACACACACACACATACAGGGCCATGCTGGAGAACGAGAAGAAGAAGGAGAGAGAGAGAGAGAGAGTGTGTGTTTGTGTATTTAACACAAGTTGTGCAGATTAAGCCTCACACTATCTACTGTCTGATAGGAAACACACACTGTCAGGACTTGTGTTTGCACAGTGTGTGTGTGTGTGTGTGTGTGTGTGTCACCCGTAGCGGATATCTGCACATTTCACACATCACCAACTTCATGTATCTGATAAACATTTAAATAACATTCGAAAAATAACAAAGAAAAGTGATGTTTGTGAAACAATCCATCTGTGCAGTTGTGACAAAACTAACTAACTAACTAACTAACCGACTAAGTAACTGACTAAGTAAGTAACCAGCTAACTATAACAATAATAAATAATCTGATATTTCAGGAAAAAACAGGGAACTGCTGAAATGTTTATCTTCACCAATAAAATCCAGATTCTATGAACATGTAAATTAGCAACACCTCGAAGTTTACACACTACTACTACTTTTTTCCTAACATTAGCATACTAAAACCTGATTGGTTCTTATGTTTTCTGACACAATAACACTTTTCTGTCACATTGTTCAACACAAATGTATATGAATGCACCAAGAAATGTGAAGAAACATCACTTTATTTCACTTTATATTCACACCAGCAACTTCTCTGAGCAAAAGCCACAATTTCAGAACACACCTGTGTCACGAAACTTTAGAAACATTAAAAACCTGTAAAAACCTTCGCAAATCTTTTACTTCTTAGCCTTCTCTTTTTTTCTACACTCTTTTTCTGCTTTCCTGTTTCTTTTAACGTTGCCATATTGTACTTTTAGGATAATGTTTGTTTTCTGATGGTTAACAAATTCTGATTTTCTAGTAAAAAGTGACAATTCTGCATGTTCATAACTCAAATTAATTCCTCAGTAGATGTTTACGATGTTTTGACATGTTTTTCTTCCTGTTATGGCTGAAATACTTTAATTCTACCTTTTAATAAACAAGAGAATATCATTTATCACACTTTTCATTGCGTTTTATAAAATATTCAGACGAATCCTTTCTGTTATGATGAAGCACACACATCTGAGTCAAACAAACGACTCACTGTTCACACAAAAAACAGCTCAGATGTTCAAACATTATGATTAAATTCAACTACACTACAAGAATAAAGAGCAATTTATCAAAAAAGAAAAAAAAAAGCGATTTATTCGGTTTAAAGTAAAGGCCCACAGTTCGGAACTATAATTCACTGTTATGGTTTCCAGGGGGACCGTTTAAACTAGTTCCGGCTCTTTCACAGTGAGTCAAATAATTCGGTTCACCTTACCAGTAAGAGTCGATTCATTACAATGTTCTTCATAATCCGGACAAAACTTACGATGTTTTTAATCCTACACTAAACCTGGACGGCGGTATCAGGATCATTTAGTTTAAAGTATCGTATTTCTTGTAGACATCCACAAGAAAAGAGAAAAATATATTTGTATATATAGGAATCGGCTCTCAACGTTCAACTAAAAGATCCGGTTCAAAGAACCGACTCGTCACAAACGACACATCACCAGTTTAAACCGAACACCGGCGCTAAGCGGAAGTCTGAGCAGTGTTGGTATCGTGTGTATTGTGTGTTTCAGTGTTTCTCGTCAGTGTTTGTTGTTTATTTTTCTGTCCCGTGTATCAGCACAGCGCGAGCGGCTCGAGCGTCAGTGTGGAGATGAAGAAGAAGCGCGCGGAGAAGCGCCGCCATGTTGTCGCCTGGATGAACAAAGCGGAGTGGGAGCAGGTGGTGGATTACCTGCACTCGCGCGAGCCCGCTTTACAGACGCACGCGCTGCACAGGATCAGCGCGTGGAAGGGGAGGTGAGGATCACACACACACACACACACACACACACACACACGCGTTAGGGCACTACATAGGGTGCAAGAGGTATTAGAGTGATGATGTCATTAGGGCACTACATAGGGTGCAGGATGTATTAGAGAGATGATGTCATTAGTGCACTACATAGGGTGCAGGATGTATTAGAGGGATGATGTCATTAGTGCACTACATAGGGTGCAGGATGTATTAGAGTGATGATGTCATTAGGGCACTACATAGGGTGCAGGATGTATTAGAGGGATGATGTCATTAGGGCACTACATAGGGTGCAGGATGTATTAGAGGGATGATGTCATTAGTGCACTACATAGGGTGCAGGATGTATTAGAGGGATGATGTCATTAGTGCACTACATAGGGTGCAGAAGAGAGATGATGTCATTAGTGCACTACATAGGGTGCAGGATGTATTAGAGGGATGATGTCATTAGTGCACTACATAGGGTGCAGGATGTATTAGAGGGATGATGTCATTAGTGCACTACAAAGGGTGCAGGATGTATTAGAGGGATGATGTCATTAGTGCACTACATAGGGTGCAGGATGTATTAGAGAGATGATGTCATTAGGGCACTACATAGGGTGCAGGATGTATTAGAGGGATGATGTCATTAGGGCACTACATAGGGTGCAAGAGGTATTAGAGTGATGATGTCATTAGTGCACTACATAGGGTGCAGGATGTATTAGAGGGATGATGTCATTAGTGCACTACATAGGGTGCAGGATGTATTAGAGTGATGATGTCATTAGGGCACTACATAGGGTGCAGGATGTATTAGAGGGATGATGTCATTAGGGCACTACATAGGGTGCAGGATGTATTAGAGGGATGATGTCATTAGGGCACTACATAGGGTGCAGGATGTATTAGAGGGATGATGTCATTAGTGCACTACATAGGGTGCAGGATGTATTAGAGGGATGATGTCATTAGTGCACTACATAGGGTGCAGAAGAGAGATGATGTCATTAGTGCACTACATAGGGTGCAGGATGTATTAGAGGGATGATGTCATTAGTGCACTACATAGGGTGCAGGATGTATTAGAGGGATGATGTCATTAGTGCACTACAAAGGGTGCAGGATGTATTAGAGGGATGATGTCATTAGTGCACTACATAGGGTGCAGGATGTATTAGAGAGATGATGTCATTAGGGCACTACATAGGGTGCAGGATGTATTAGAGGGATGATGTCATTAGGGCACTACATAGGGTGCAAGAGGTATTAGAGTGATGATGTCATTAGTGCACTACATAGGGTGCAGGATGTATTAGAGGGATGATGTCATTAGTGCACTACATAGGGTGCAGGATGTATTAGAGTGATGATGTCATTAGGGCACTACATAGGGTGCAGGATGTATTAGAGTGATGATGTCATTAGGGCACTACATAGGGTGCAGGATGTATTAGAGGGATGATGTCATTAGTGCACTACATAGGGTGCAGGATGTATTAGAGTGATGATGTCATTAGGACACTACATAGGGTGCAGGATGTATTAGAGGGATGATGTCATTAGTGCACTACATAGGGTGCAGGATGTATTAGAGGGATGATGTCATTAGTGCACTACATAGGGTGCAGGATGTATTAGAGGGATGATGTCATTAGTGCACTACATAGGGTGCAGGATGTATTAGAGGGATGATGTCATTAGTGTCCAAAAATATGAGACACGCCCCCTTTTTCCAAATGAAGTTATTTACAGTATATTTATTTATATTTATCCTTATATGTGGCAGTACAGGGTGTTCAGGTGTGTGTGTGTGTGTGTGTGTGTGTGTGTAGGTTCGGGCCCAGTACTCCGGTCGCTGTAGAGAGCACGGCGAATCTGGTGCGCTGTCAGATTCTGGACCGGAGCGGGAAACTGGAGCGGGACGATCTGGTGCTGCTGTACGGGATGGCGCTCACCAGGTGTGTGTGTGTGTTTCTTTGTCCTTTAATGACAGTGGTGTCACGTATCACTCAGAGGCGCGGACTAACTCTACACACACGTCACAACGGTCATATTCCAGTGACACGCTCTCCAGAACATTCCAAAATTCCCCAACATATTTCAATACGTCAATCTTCAAGTAAACATTCGACTCCATCACACTATTCTGTAAAGTTCCCTCACATCATTCCCTCACATCGTTCCCTCGCGTCGTTCCCTCGCGTCGTTCCCTCGCGTCGTTCCCTCGCGTCGTTCCCTCGCGCCGTTCCCTCGCGCCGTTCCCTCGCGCCGTTCCCTCGCGTCGTTCCCTCGCGCTGTTCCCTCGCGCTGTTCCCTCACGTCGTTCCCTCGCGCTGTTCCCTCACGCTGTTCCCTCACGTCGTTCCCTCGCGCTGTTCCCTCACGTTGTTCCCTCACATTGTTCCCTCACACTGTTCCCTCATGCTATTCTGACACCATTATTCTGTTACGCTATTCCATGACATTATTCCCTCACGGTCTTCCATCGCACTATTCTGGCGCATTACTCCCTCATGCTATTCCGATACATTATTCTGTTACGCTATTCCATGACGTTATTCCAACACATTATTCCATCATGTTATTCCGTCACGCTATTCTGTCACACAATTCCATCAGATTATTAAACCATGTATTATTCCATTACACTAATCCATCATGTTATTCCATCACGGTATTCCACAGTGCTATTCCTGTCACGTTATTCTTTAATTCTTATACGTTATTATTTATTGTGTGTGTGTGTATTTGTGTGTGTGTGTGTGTGTGTGTGTTCGTGTGTGTTCAGGTTTGTTAATCTCATATTGGAGCGAAAACAAGGCCGAGTGGCGAAACCACTGCGACACCTCGCCAGCACTGTGAGTGTGTTATAACCGCACACACACACACACACACACTCTCACACACACACACACACACACACACTCATTCATAAACATGTAGTTAACTGTGTGTTGTGCTCCTCAATTAAATACAACGTTTATAATCTCTACATTAATAAATAAATAAATAAACAGTTTTTTTTTTTTATTTTAAACACTTCTAAAGAGAGAACATTGTGTGTGTTTGTTGAACGTTTATCTTTAATACGTTGTGTGTTTGTCAGTGTGAGGAAGCTCCATCTGAGTGAATTTAACTTTTTACAATAAAAGTGATTCCCGTTCTGATTCTGATTCTGAGTCTAACTGGGAATCCGAATCGAATCATGGATCAGAAACTTCATTTGTGATTCCGAGTCTGACGGATTCTAATAGGGAAGATGAATCAAAGTCTGAATCACAAGCACTTCTGATTCTAATCTGATTGGGAATCTGATTCAAAACGTGAGTCAGAAACTCCACTTCAGATTCTGATTCGGATTCGGATTCGGTCTAACTGGGAATCTGAGTCTGAATCACAATCTCCACTGCTGATACAGACTGATTCAGATTCCAACTCTGATTCCGACTCTGATTCCGACTCTGATTCTGACTCTGATTCTGATTCCGACTCTGATTCTGACTCTGATTCTGATTCCGACTCTGATTCAGATTCCGACTCTGATTCCGACTCTGATTCTGACTCTGATTCTGATTCCGACTCTGATTCTGACTCTGATTCTGATTCCGACTCTGATTCAGATTCCGACTCTGATTCCGACTCTGATTCTGACTCTGATTCTGATTCCGACTCTGATTCAGATTCCGACTCTGATTCTGACTCTGATTCCGGGTTCGACTCAGATTCTGATTCAGATTCTTTCTCTCTCTCAGATGAATATTCCAGAGTGGATTGTGAATCTGAGACATGACATCACACACCGCAGACTTCCCACGCTCAAATGGTGCCGCAAAGGTCAGACACACACACACACACACACACACACACACACACAGAAGACATGTTAAATCAGCTTCAGCAGGCACATTGGTGAGGTGTATTGTGTATGCGTGTATGTGTGCGTGTGTGTGTGCGTGTGTGTGTGCGCGCGTGTGTGTGCGCGCGTGTGTGTGTGTGCGTGTGTGTTACAGGGTGTGAGTTTGTGTTAAACTGGCTGCAGCAGCAGTACTGGTCTCGGCAACTCAGCAGCCTGTCAGACTGGAACTCTTCATCTGAGGAAGAGGAGGATGAAGAAGAGAGTACGAGAAGGCAAGAGGAGGAAGAGATGAACAGACAGAGAGAGATCGAGAGACACAGTGAGTACACACACACACACACACACACACACACACACACACAGGCACCAAAAAATTTGTGTTTAATGAGTGAATGTGAGAGGAAGTAGACGTTAATGGTCCGGACTGCAGACAGGAAGTGGATAAAAACCCGACCAGTAATCAGGAGAAACTCGGACGTCGTTCGGCTCTGAGCCTCTGATGTTTATTTCTGTGTGCAGAGAGAGCGAGAGAGCTGCTGATCTCCTACGAACGAGAACAGTTCCAGGTAAATAACACACACACACACACGTTTTAAAGATACTGTCGTTCACTCAACAAAGTGACACAGAGACGTAGATGGTTGTAGAACCAGCAGGACAGACGAGATACACCACCATCATTCCATCGACAGGACAGATAGATCAACAAACTACTGGGACAAAAGGATTAACAGGACAAATGGATGAAAGGATGAACAGACAAGACAGACTGAAACAGGACAGACTAGTAGGTAGATCAGCTGGGACAGACGTGTGAGAGGGACAGACGTATGGGGGGAAACGTGACAGACGTATGAGAGGGACAGGCGTGTGGGGGAAAACGTGACAGACGTGTGGGAGGGACAGACGTATGGTGGGGGAAACGTGACAGACGTGTGGGAGGGACAGACGTATGGTGGGGGAAACGTGACAGACGTGTGGGAGGGACAGACGTGTGGGGGGAAAAACGTGACAGACGTGTGGGAGGGACAGACGTATGGTGGGGGAAACGTGACAGACGTGTGGGAGGGACAGACGTGTGGGGGGAAAAACGGGACACGTGTGGGAGGGACAGATGTGTGGGAGGAAAACGTGACAGACGTGTGGGGGGGGACAGATGTGTGCGGGGAAAAACGTGACAGACGTATGAGAGGAACAGACGTATGAGAGAGACAGACGTGTGGGAGGGACAGACGTGTGGGGGGGAAAACGTGACAGACGTGTGGGAGGGACAGACGTATGAGAGAGACAGACGTGTGGGGGGGACAGACGTGTGGGGGGGACAGACGTGTGGGGGGGACAGACGTGTGGGGGGGAACGTGACAGACGTATGAGAGAGACAGACGTGTGGGGGGGACAGACGTGTGGGGGGGAAACGTGACCGACGTATGAGAGGAACAGACGTGTGGGAGGGACAGACGTGTGGGGGGAAAAACGTGACAGACGTATGAGAGAGACAGACGTGTGGGGGGGGACAGACGTGTGGGGGGGAAACGTGACAGACGTATGAGAGAGACAGACGTGTGGGGGGGACAGACGTGTGGGGGGGACAGACGTGTGGGGGAAACGTGACAGACGTATGAGAGGAACAGACGTATGAGAGAGACAGACGTGTGGGGGGGACAGACTTGTGGGGGGGACAGACGTGTGGGAGGGACAGACTTGTGGGGGGGAAACGTGACAGACGTATGAGAGGAACAGACGTGTGGGAGGGACAGACGTGTGGGAGGGACAGACGTGTGGGGTGAAAAGCGTGACAGACGTATGAGAGAGACAGACGTGTGGGGGGGACAGACGTGTGGGGGGAAAAACGTGACAGACGTGTGAGAGTGTGGGGGGGACAGACAGCTGGATAGTTGGAGTTGAAGTGACAGTCAGGTCGACGAACAGGACGGTACAGCTGGACGGTCAGACAGTACGGGATGGACGGATAGACAGGACAGAATAAACGGGAACGCTGGACTATCAGATAGACGAGGTGACAGAAATTCCTCCTCACCTTGATCAGTAAAATAATTTGACCCAGACTGAAGGGTGATTAGTTTCCACACGGCGCCGAGAGCGCAGTTAGTGACAGAAACGTTCCCTGAGATCAGAGCAGAGAGTCTGAGAGTGTGATCTCATCTCCTCTCCTCTCCTCTACTCAAACCACTTCACACAGATCACACCAGACTGTAGTGCTCTGTCTCACCACCAGAGGGCTCTGTGTACGTGTGTGTGTGTGTGTGTGTGTGTGTGTGTGTGTGTGTGGGTGTACGTGTGTGTACAGTTAGTTATAAAGCAGCTGCGCATCATTTTAGGTGTAAAATTCTGCGTATTTAAAACGCTCCTGCTAAACTCGGTGATTAATAAAAATAACAAAACGGTTTTAGAGTGAAATGAAGTGTGTTTATTAATCATAATAATGTTTTTATACAATTAAAGCCTTTATAACTCTAAAGCGATGAATAAACACACACACACACACACACATGAGCAGCTCTGTGACTGCACTCCGCCTCACTTTGTTGAGAAAAAATAATAACAATAATAAGTCGAATGTAATTTGTGTAAATGTCACGGAGCGGCGAGAGCACTGCGCACTTTCGGTCGTGTCCCAAATGTCCTCGCTGAGCCTCGGAGGTGTTTCATTTCTTTCTTTTTCTGTTTAAACACACACAGACTCAGGTTGTGTGATCAGGTTAAAGAGTTTATTC
>NC_069736.1:18503948-18516448 GCF_027358585.1 Pangasianodon hypophthalmus | reverse complement strand
TGAGTGTGTGTGTGTGTGTGTGCGCAGTGTGCCATTTCAGAGCAGAACCGGATCAGACGGACCCCTGTGGACTCACAATGACATCACCAAGCTCAAAGCCGGACTAAAACTCTTCTAACACACACACACGCACACACACACACACACACGAGTGTGTATTACAGTCTAACGTGTCACATGCATGAATTTTTCATATTAAATTCTCAAATGAATTAAAACGATTCGGTGTCTCATGTGTTTGCGTTCTTCGAATGTTCTTTAAGGGTTCTTTGGATATCAAAGGGTTCTACTTGGAACCCTGTTAGATAGAACCTTTAGTTCTTCAGTTCCTCAGATAGGGAAACACTGTAGGGTTCTAGAAAGAAGATTTAGGAGTTTCCTCAGAGAGAGAACCAAAGAAGCCTTAAGGGCTTCTGAAACATCTGAGAGTCTACACCTGTAGAAAAAAAGGTTCTCAAAGGATTCTTTAAGTGTTCATTAGATAATTAACGGTTCTTGTTCTCCTAAATGGTTCTGTTCAGAACTCGACTTGGAACCTGTTACAGATCTCTGCCTATAACCTTTAAGGGTTCCCTCAGTGGGACGACCAAAGAAACCTTTAGGATTCTAAATTTTCCACTTTTAGACAAAATCATGGTTCTTTAAGAGCTCACTGAAAACTTAAAGGGATCGTTGCTGCCAAAAATGGTTCTACATGGAACCCTATCTGATGCAGAAACACTAAGGTTCTAGAGGAACAACCAAAGAACCTTTAATAGTACCATGTTTACACTTGGTCTACACTTTTATAAGAATAAAACGGTTCTTCAGGGGTTCGTTTGATAAGTAAGGGTTCTTATCTTTGTGAACAGGTTCTGCTTGGAAGCCTATTGGATAGAGAAACACTGAAGAGTTCCATCAATGGAACAACCAAAGAACCCTTGAGGTTAATAAATATTTTACATTTCTATGTTTAGAACTATTTTTGGAACAGTAAAGGGTTCCTCCAGAGCACTGGTACCCCCTGTGTTCTAGAGGAACAATGGAAGAACCTTTAAGGGTTCGAAGTTTTCTAAAGAGTGTACATGTGTTCACATCTCCATAGCAACCAGAGCAACACGTATTGGGAATTATTTTTGTCATCTTTCTCCACAAACAGGCTTCGTAATTGCTTACTGTTTGTGAACTATTAGCCAATCATAGCACAGGAGGCGGGGCTAACTGACAGATTAGTGGTTGAGGTGAGTGTGTGTCGCCCCCTAGTGTGCGGAGGAATTACAGGCAGTGAGTAAAAATGTCTTAAAAGGCAAAGAACATTTTTTTTTTTTTTTTTTTTTTTTTTTGGGAAGAAACCAAAAACAAGAAGAGGCGAAACTGACGTAACCAACAGGGTTTGGCTTTATTGAAGAAAAACAAACACATTTTGTCATTGAGACTTACATTTTGTTTGAGTCTACAGACCCAAAGAGTTACAAAGTTCCTTCTTTTTTTTTAGGGGGCTTTGTCTTTTCTTTTTTTTTTTTTTTTTTCCAAAAGCGAGTGTTTCGTTCGACACAGAACCAAACACACTTAGCCATATGTCGCTGTTACACCACGAGACTTCAAAGTGTTCAAATCCACTCAGCCGGCCTGCAACGGCGCAAAAAATAAAACCCAAAACGCAACACGGTACAATAAAGAAACGGAAAAAAAGAAGAGTTCGTTTTTGAGGACACGATTAAGAGGTCGTTTCACTGCGTCACAAAAAAATCGCGATTTAATCGTTTCGTTATAGCAAACATCAAGATTAACGTCTTCAGTGGAGTTCATGATAAATCTGTTCATTCCTGAGACTGGGTCTGTGTGTGTGTGTGTGTGTGTGTGTGTGTGTGTGTGTGTGTGTGTGTGATAGCTGGTAAATTTTAAATACACACATCTCGTAATCATGGTTTTAGTTTACATCTTCCTCAGCAGTCCATGACACGAGGATCCTCAGAGAAACGTCGGTTCTTCAGTACGTTCTAGAATCAGATTTCACTGCTGCGACTCTAGAACCGACTTCAGAACGCTGCGATACACACATCTGCGTTAAAAGTCCTGGATTCACACACACGGAGGGTTATATAGTCTCTAAGGCAGGCATGTAAAAACTCTGTGTGTGTGTGTGTGCAGATATTAAATTCTCATTTCACAATAAATCACAATAAAGCATATTTCAACAGCAGGAACCTTTTCAGGAACTCAGCAAATTTCTAAGGAACCATTTTAGGAACACATGATATTCTGGAAACCAAGTAACTTTTTGGGAGCTCAGGAACCTTTTCAGAAACAAAGGAACATTCTCAGGAACCTTTGTAGGATTTTTTTTTTTTTTTTCAGAAACAAAGAACTTTGGGAGCTCAGGAACCCAGGAACCTTTTCAGAAATGGGAAAAAAAAAAATTCAGAAACCCTGGATCGTTTTCACAAACATTAGGAACTTAGGAACTTTTTCAAGAACCATATTATGAACCCCAGATTACAAAAAAAAAAACAAAAAAAAAAATACAGGAACGTTTTCAGGAACGCAGTAACATTGTCATGAACAGGAAGGATACAGGATTTTTTTTTCAGAAACCAGTGAGCCTTATTGGAACCTCTGGAACCTTTTCAGGAACCCAGGAATGTTTTTGGAAACCTTCTTAGAAACCTAAAATCATTTACACAAACCAATAAATGTTTTTATGAGCTTTTAGGAACCTTTTCAGGAACTTTAATAGGAATCCAGTTTTTAATCCAAGAACTTTTCCAGACACACTACATGAGTGATTTTTTTCAGGAACCCAGGAACCTTTTCAGGAATCTTTCAGGCATCTAGGATTGTTTATACAAACGCAGAATGTTTTTAAGGGCTTAGGAAAGTTTTCAGGAACCTTATTTGGAACCCACAATCTTTTAACACATGGACTTTTTTCAGAAGCCCAGTAAATTTTTCTGGAATGCAAGAAGGAGCTTTTCAGGAGCTTGGTAGACTTCTAAGGAACCTCTTTAAGATTTTTTCATATACAAATCAAGCTTACTGGGGGTTTAGGAACCCATGAACCTTTTCAGGAACCCAGGAACTGTTTCCAGAATTAGGGAACATTTTCAGGAACACGGAAACCTTTTTTTGGAACTCTGAAACTTTAAGCAAGTTTAAACTGGCCGATTTGAGTTATCGTGATATCTAAGAGAACCGAATATCGGCACATGCTTAGTGTGTGTGTGTGTGTGTATGTGTGAGTGTGCGTGTGTGTGTGTGTGTGTGTCAGCTCAATACAATACAAAACGTGTCTATTTGTGTAGAAGTTCTTGTGTTGTTGCTTCATTTGGGTTCCGTCCCAAATCACTTGTCATAAAAAAAAAACCACTTTTTCACATTTATCTCAGAACTCGGCTCACACATCGTCATGGTGACGGTCACATCCAAAACCACATCCGACTCACTACATAGTGCACTATTTTTACCATTTCACAGCCAAGCATAGTCCAAACCATGTTGAGATTACCCATAATGCACTTGTCAGGAGAGAGGGGGTGTGTTTAAAAAAAAAAAAAAAAAAACAGGAAATATTCGAATTCTGCATGAATCCACATTTCAGTACACACAAAAGTCCAGAGTTATTTATTCAGATTATTTATTACACATAGAAACCCGAGCTAGCTGGGGTTAGCAAGGCGACCTGTGTGTGTGTGTGTGTGTGTGCGTGTGTGTGTGTGCGTGTGTGTGTGTGTGTGTGTGCATGCTTGTAAAAAGCACTAATACTGTGCAAATCTAAGTGGTTTCAGTATTTACAAAAGGAAAAATGTTTATATATATGTGTATATATATATATATTTGGACAGTAGCATACAGTCCATTTTGCGAGTGTGTGTGTGTATACGTGTGTGTCTGTGTGTGTGTGTGTGTTTTACCCCCCATCCATACATCAGAGAGACATGAAAGAAAATAGAAAGACAGAGAGAGAGAGAGAGAGAGAGTTATCCATCTCTGATGTAATCACGTTACTTCCTGTTCCTACGTGAGAACAGCTCTTTGGGTTCTGACACACCAAGCCAACTGGACCGGAGATTTTTCCCGGTGGGTTCTGTATCGGTGGTGCTGGTGGTGGTCGGCGTATCGGCATAAACAAGACATCGGCAGAAGCTCCAGAAACACAAACTACGATTTTTATCGTGATTCAGTAAAACCGCACTGTAGAACACTATTTGTTAAACCCAGGAACTTTTATCCAGGATTCTACTAACTTTTATTTCAGGAACTATTTCAGGAACCCAGGTGCTTTTATCCAGGATCCCATTAACCTTGTTTTAGGATCCTGGAAACCTTTCAGGAACTTTTTCCAGGAGCCCATGAAACTTTTCAGGAACTCAGGAACTTTTAACCAGGATTCAGGAACCCACAGGAACCTTCTCAGGAACTAAGGAACCTTTTCAGGATCACAGGAACCTTTTTCAGGATCACAGGAACCTTTTCAGGATCACAGGAACCTTTTTAGGACTCTAGGAACAATTTCAAGAACCCAGTACCTCTCTCAAGAACCTAGGAACTTGTCCAATTTTAGTTCCTGGCTGAGTTTATTCCTAGGAATCTGCTTTTAGTATTTTTCTGCTATTGGGCAAAATTGTAAAAATACGGTAGCGAGGCTTGTTTTTTTGGCTACATCTCGAATCACGTGCTGCTGCAGTAAATAATTTGTGAAACCGTTACATCACTAAAGCGACTGAGACAGGTACACCAGGTGGGGTTTTACGGTTCCTACCTGGTGCCGGTTCTCCGGTGTCGGCTTGGTGTGTCAGGGCCTTTATAAGTGGGCGTGTCTCTTTTCCCCGAGATGTTAAAACATACTTCAATCTAACGTATTCAAAATGGCCAACAATTAGATTATACATCAGCTTAGTCTCAATCCGCACAGGTGTGGATAACCACGCCCACGTTTTATAGGCCACGCCCACTTCTAAGCCATGTACAGTCTTTTAATAAGAGAGTAAAAGAGAGAAAAAGAGATAGAGAGTGAGAGATAGAGTGAGTAAGTGAGAGAGATCCCTGTCTATAGATGTCTTGCCCGGCAGGAAACAAGCCTTCTGTATGGGCTACACTAGTGACACATAGTGTCACTAACATTATGGCATTAATGTCGTTTTTTTAAAATCCTTTTAAATAAAACTAAGCTATTTTTATAGATATATAACTCTCTATATATTTGTATATATGTATATATGTAATACTGTACAGTTCAATTTTTTTACAATCAAGAAATAGATACAATTTGTATCAACAAGCAAAGGTCGTTTCTAGACATTTGAGGCGTGATAACTTGCTGCGTGTCAAGAAAATAAATTAGCATCTCAGAAGCGGAAGGAAATAAAATATGCAGAAAAAATGCTACATTTACCTCAAATATAGTCAGGAAAATATTTTCCATTTGCCTCGTAGCTTTGTAGCATCATAGCTCCAGTACAAAGCTAAAGACAACAAACGTGTCCTGACTGATCGGCTACGTTTCGGGTTAAAAGTTTGATTTCGATATTTAACGGGCTTCCTTTCTCTCTCTCTCCTTTTTTTTTAATTTAAGTTCAGGTATGTTCCAGTTCAAGTTTTAAAAATGACTGCAAAGAAGTTCACAATTTGTCTAAATATTTTAAATCGGAATTAACGATACTGATTGTTACGATCGTGATTAGTGATAATTGGCCCAAGGAACTTAATTAGGAAGCCAGGACCCTTTTCAGGAACCAAGGAACTTTTATCCCAGTTCCTAAACAGATGCATAAAAGTTCTGGGTTCTGAAATCCAGGAGCCTTTTTCAGGAACCTGGTACTTTTCTCCAGGATCCCAGGAACCTTTTAAAGAAAGCAGGAACATTTTCATTAACCATGAAACTTTTCCAGGTAACCAGGAACCTTTTCAGGGACCTAGGAACAATTTTAGCACATTTAAACTGCAGTATCTACGGTTTATTTTAGTTCTGAGGCTGATTTTACTTCCAGGTACCTTTTTAGTTCCTGTTACGAACCTACTGGTGTGTCTAAAATTGTAAGAATATTGTAGCCTGAAGATGGTAGCCAAGCTAGTTTGTTTGGCTATGTCCCAAATCGCATGAGATCACACTAAACCATTTTGAATCCTAGGAACCTTTTCAGGACCTCGGAAATTATTTCCAGGAAGAATCCAGGAACCTTTCTAGGAACCTATGTAGAGGTAAATGCTGATTAAGTTTTCATATCACGATGCTAGTATCACGATATCGTATCTGACCAAATTAGTAATTAAAATTCCTCAGTTTTTGGACGCTTTTCACACGGGAACGGTTGGAAAAGTGAGAATGAGAGGATTAAAAAAAGAACAGGGTGCAAAAAAAAAAAAAAAAAGTAGCAGCAAGCGACCCGTCAATCAAATGTAAGAAACAACCCAACGACAGCCTGGTGTTCCGTGTGTGTGTGTATCGCACAGGGAGAAACAGGTAGGCAGTGTGTCGCAACCTTCCCACGAGCGGTAACCTGCGCTCATGAAAACAAAACCCCAGCAAACTACAACAACGAAATAAAGTTTCCTTTTTCCACCCAGACGCAGAGAGACTTCTCCCAGCCTGGAACATTCAAGGATTCTGCTAAGATTGCGCTAATATAATAATAATAATATAATGTAATATACAAAGACGGGCAGAACGGCGTTGTCTCCCAGCACCAATCAGAAAACAGATGCTCTTCAGGAGCATTTTGCTGATGAGACACGTCGACTGCCGTCCCTTCATTAATGCACAAATTTCGTTAAGTTGCAATACGTCTTAATTGACTAACGAGCCAATTAAGTGTTGAGCTCTTGATTTACTATCTCATGCATCAATTCGGAGCTTGTTAAAGCTATAATGACTACATTTCTAAATGCTAAAATTTACACGTACGTTTACTAAAATAACTGAGTCCTCCTTGACGTCATTGTTACAAAATGGACGTTTCAGGACCCGGTCCAGGTTACAGTGTTCAGCTAGCTAGCTAATTAGGTTATTTTATATACATAATACTCAGCTACTGTTATTAGCTAGAAATCTATTTATGTTTAGCCCCTTGTTGTAACACAAGCTAGCTAATTTAGCAAGCTGAGTAGCTAAAAAAATTTAAATTTTAATTCATTTCAAGCTACGTAGGCTTTTCAGCCAATGGGAGAGTATCTACAGTATCTATGACGTCAAGGTGGACAAGCTCGGCAGTTTCCACGCCAAAGTTAAAATCATCAGAATAAATCACTGCCGCGGTATCTTTTCAAACTTCCAGCAATTAAACCACGTAAATTTGGAAAAATGTCATATCTATAATGACGTACACTGCCCAAATACTAATCTGTTACCAAAACAGAGCTTAAAGACCACGTACTTAAAGAACACTTTTAAATTTAATCTGAGAAATTTTCTAGACTCCGTAAAGTTACTGCACAACAAACACGTCTAACAGGCTATATAATGCTAGCTACTAGCTAGCATTTATGTAACACTCAAACACACATTGATCTTTTTGGCCTTGCTTAAGCAGCGTGAAATAATCTTTTAAAATGGCTTAGTGCGAGTGAGGAAATAGGGATGCCGTTTGCTTGTTTTTTTTGTTTTTTTTGGCAGGTCGGCGGTGTTTCACTCCAAATACCAAGGTAGTCTTTGCAAAGTTGTATCGCTAAAACAGGAAAATAATTGCTCTAAATAACCGCTAGTGCTTAAATACTAAACACACACGGTGACCTCAACAACCATCAGAAAAATATATATATTTATATATATCACGTTAACACACTTGTGGTGAGGTCACACGATGTAAGGCCATAAAAGTTTAAAAAGGTCAAAGTTCATGCTTTGAGGTACTCGAGAGTTAACGCTCCTTTCGGAAATTTCACGTATTCACCTTTTCACGAGGCAAAAAAAAAAAACATAAGATAATCGTACAGTCACAATATTTACACTGGTGCAAGTGAATACGTAATTGTACTCATATCACAATTGTTTCTGATCCGTGTTTCCTTACAGGTCTTTTTTTTTTATGATTTCTTTCCTGAAAATTAAATTTAATGATAAAATTAAATGTGTTTAACATAAAAGTACTACAATTCATGTTCCTTATGAAATAAATGACTGAAATTAGTAACATTACCGTATTTTCCAGAGACACTTTTTTGCCCTCTAGCAGTTTTATACAATGTACAACTGTAATGTTTAGGTACTCCAGCAAGGCGGTATAATCCAACAAAATAAAAGCCCCTGCTATATTAACACGACAAAGCAGTGTGTATAATCGTTTTTTTTTTCACTATAACATATTGTCTGGAAAATACGGCACTATAAATTACCAAAAAAAAAAAAAAAAACAGCTGGTCTTTATGATCTAGACTTGGGTCTTGCTTTCCGCTTTGTATCATAAGTGCATTTTTTTTGCCATTTACTAAAAATGAAAACCTAAAAGGCATGAATATGAAGTATTCAATTGCTTAAAACACCTTCATCAAACAACAAACTTCCTTCATTCTCCAGTGGATGATTTCTTTAACCTTGGTACAAGGCCCGTCATCAAACATGGATCAACCCACAATCATGCTACATGATGTAGCATTGCTAATTTGTATCATGGTGCTAATGCAAAGAAATGAGTTATTTTGGGACATGGAAAGATCACCAGGATTTTTTTTTTACAAAAAGAAGAAGATTAGAGGGATAAGGAATTATATTTTTCAAGTGACTGGCTGTGTAGATCCGGTTAGGAAATTAAAAAAACGGAAATGCGTAAGATGTTGTACTGCTTCTCCTTCACTTGCTCAATGACAGGACCGTAGTTTCGTTACAATAACCGCTGCTAGCTGCTGAGGATCCGTCATGTGAGGATTCTTTTCCATTACCGAGTGGACTACGTATGCTGGGAAGATATTGCAGAGGTTTCGGTAAGTCTGGTACTGATGTTCAGGGATCGGATGTCGCTCTTGCGGTTCCACCGGTCCGTGAGGTCCTGGTGGCGTATCCCACGGTGACCTCCAAATCTGTTCCATCTTTTCTGGCATACTCCGAACCATCACTCGTTCACAGCAAGGCATGAGTCCTCCCGTCAATCCGTAACCTCCGTACCCGTAAGGCTCACTCCCACACGGCAAAGGATCCCAGCTGGCATGTTGCTCTCGACACAGAGGGGGCCGACGCTGCCGGAGGGGGTTACTTTCATAAAGACGGGAATCTGAAATGCTGTCCATTCGTGTCATTCCCAAGGATCTGCCTGGCTGAGTAGGGCCGGACGAAGGCAACACGTTCTGGGGAAGTGGAGGATAGTCACCTGGGCAACTGGATCGAGCTCCAACCACCGGATGCTGCGCGTGAGGCACGAGGTGGGCCGAGGATTGTTTGCGTGGCCCTGGTTTGGGTTCATCTGTGCCATAACTTTGGACTCTCGTCAAAGCTTCATGGTGGAACCCATGAGCAAATGCTTGCAAGCGGGACTGTGCTTGGGATTGCACTTGGGATTGCGCAGATGGTGGAACCTTCATCCCGTCATCCAAGCTACCTTCCATGGAGTACATCTCTCCACCGTAGGAGGAGAATGAGTCTGAAGAGTGGCTGCGTCCAGATTCAGGACAAATGCTGGAAGCTCGACCAGGATATCCTCCTCCGACTCCGACCGGATCTGGCTGTTCTAAGCTACAGAAGCTGTCTTGCATGCTTCCTAAGCTCATGGTGGAGAAATCGCTCAGCATTGAATAGTAGCCATGGTCACTAACTACGGAATCGTATTTGGGAAAAGGTTCACTGTATGCCACGGATGCACCCTGGCTGTTGGTGACCAAAATTGGAGGGTATTGGATGCTTCCGGCGTGTTCTAGCGAGCTGTGTGTGAAATGAAGTGACCCTGGTACTGGGCTACTAGCGGAACGAGTGTTCAATGCCCCGGCTGCGTGACTTTTTGTCGGTGGCATGGTCGGGACGCTAAGAGCCGTCACTAAAGATGGAACCGAACTAGCTTCGGCTTTCCGAGCCGGGCAGAGTCGCTCCTCCTGCTCGCAGCCCACTGAACGAATGCTCGGGTCCGACTGACGTTTCGGCGCCACTCGTTTCACCTCAGAACAGTCCCCTTTTGCAGTGGCACCAGAAATGCCGCATTTTGCCAGAGCACCTTCGCTCATGGTCTTGACGGCAGACAGCTTGGCGAAAGCTCGGAGTTCGTCTGCAACAGATCGTATAGGCTGCGCTGCTCTCTCCGGGTGGTAGTACTTGCATTTGTGACCATATGTGCACTTCTTACCTAAAAATTTAATAAAATAAAAACAAACAATAATGTCAAATCTTCAAATAAAACTTTTACATATAGGCATATGCATGACCTATGACATAATGATAGTACACAGTTGCCTGAACTGCTGTACTGACCATAAGGACATGGTTGCTTTTTGTGCTCCGGGACGACAGGTCGCTTGCGGAGAAAGTTTTCCAGGCTTGGGCCATGTCGGCCTAGCGGGTCATCCGGTGGCATAAACCTACAAAAAAAAACAATCAAAAACTTACAATGATGTCATGAGACATGTTATCATTTACATGCTGAAAGAGCCAAAAGAACAAAAAAAGAAATAAACCCTGTATCTTACTTATCATTGACAAAACTGTACATGAGAAGCCGTTCCTCGATGAACTTTTTCCACTCTGGCTTTTCATTCTGCAGATCTCGATAGTTATCGTTTGACACGATGATGCCATCTGAATCGCACGCCAATTTAACAATAAACCGATCGTCATAACAGACGACACGTCGTCCCTGGACTCGACGAGAAGGAGTGAAGACAAGGATTTTCTCTTTCTCCAGCTTTCTCAGGATTTCCTGATCTGAAGACAGAGGTGGCATCACATGTTATATCTCCTAACGGCACACAGAAACACACTTTAACCATATAAACATGACGACACACATGCTAGTCCTGCGTTCTTTTACATACACACCTGTTATAGGCGCATCGGGTCGGGACTGCTCTTTCCTCCACGCCGGTACAAACACTGTGATGTCTTTGTGTCCTCGCTCCAGGAACCAGTCAACAGCCAGCTGGATGCCCAGGCAAGAGAAAACCTCTTTGTTTCCATGGCTACAAAACATCCAAGACACCAAGTTACTCATACACACATGAAAAGATACACATGGGATCATCAACCAACAGCACGTATACTATATTAATAAATTGCATCAATAGACCGCTTCACGAAACAGGTGTATTAGCACGGACTACACCTGTCCTGCCCTTTATAGGATGCTATAAAAGCCAGGGATGCTGGTGTGTTTCATATTTACCCACTCAATACGACTAAACCCTCGTTGATGGCAGTCAAGTAATCAACAATACCAGTTTGATTCCGAGCAAAATGGCTTGTTATTTTGCTGACTTTTAGAAAATGTGTATTTCAGCCCACTTGCTGACCCTCCCTCTAGGGGGCAGTAGTGCACTTTTATGGTGCTGAAACTATTTATCAGCATGTTAGGAGGTTTCTGTAGCACCATATAGGTGTGTAATTAGATTTCTGGTGTACAATGCATGATGTATAGCACACACACTTGTTAAACTGATGAAGTATTTGCTGTATAATTAGGAAAAAAGGAGTTTGGAGGTAAATACTCCCTATTACACCTCCTGATGGAGGTGTTACTGACAAGTGTGTTAGACAAGGAAATTAAATAAAGTTTCATTAAAAAGTTTCAAATAAAGCTTAAATGTCTGACACTGTTGTGGGAAAAATCATTTCCTTATTCACTTCCATTTATAATGAGACAGTTTACCACAAAAGCCCGAGTGTATGTTGGTTGATGAGATGTTAAACCTGTGCTTTTACTAAGAAGAGACGACAGCCCCACCCACTTGTTTTCTATTAGATCACAAAAGCATGTTTTGCATATTTTCCTAGATGAAATCAGCATGAAGGGAAAGAAACCGCTACGGGAAGCAAAGGTGCATCTTTCATTCCCTGCGTCCTTTCCCCTTCAGTGAATTGTTTATTCTGCTGTGTGAAAGTATGCACAGTTTTCAAGTGTCACCTGTATCGCCATAGCAATGGGTCAAAAAAAACAAACTACAGCTAAAGTGTAAATGATGCCACATCTGCAGAAAGCATCAAAACATTGGTTGAAGATGGTTACGTTAAGCAAGGAGTATAGTTAGCCAGATGTACATGATTACAAAGCAGCGTTTTGGTTATTAACATTCACCTGACTTTTAATTTTAAGTTTCGACTGCTCCCTCATTGGGAGGTGACAAGTTCAAGAACAGTGACATCTTCTGTGGCACATCTGGCAATGTTCTCCTTTCAATCTGAGCAAGACTACATCCAGATTTCTGTATATCTGCTTTGTGAAAATGTCTATTGTTAAAAGTGCTACACAAAGAAATTTGACTGAACTGAAAGAAAAAAGAGAAACTCAAGTCCTCTCAAATCCTGTCTCCTCTCACATTTCCTAAACTTGCTACAAGTTGTAAACCTTTCTATTCTGAAAAGTTATGGCACAACTCTCACTCCCACTGGCTTATGT
>NC_069736.1:18496448-18498948 GCF_027358585.1 Pangasianodon hypophthalmus | reverse complement strand
TTACATTCAAAACTTTAAACTTCCATTAAACACGATCTCGATCACGGTTCTGGAGCTTTACATCACCGGGTACTCGCGTTCCCGTTTGCTTGTTTTCGTTCTGTTGGGATTTGAGAGAGAGAGAGAGAGCAAGAATGTGGACGATCTTGAAATTCCTACGAACAGGAAGCTCTGTTCTACGCACTCGTTCGTTTTTAATAACTCGCGCCGGGTCGTGATACTTTTCCGGAGCCTTCAGCTGGGACGGGAACTGATTTCTAGAACTTCATACCACAACAACACGTTCGGTTGTTCGATTAGCCATTAATCAAATCAAACACAGGAACTTCCGTGATCCTGACGGGAAGTAAAAGCGTCAATGAACCTGCAACGTTTTCGCCTTTTACACAACATCATAAACGTACCCGCAAACTTTCCCAACATGGCCGCCGAACCGTGAGTCATGAAAGATTTCGACATGCGCTAGAATTTAAAGACAGATTTTTTGGAAACGTTACGCATCTCCAAATCCTCCTCCACTCTCTCTCTCTCTCTCTCTCTCTCTCACACACTCTCTCTCTCTTTTCTCTTCCCCCTTCTCTCATCTCTTGTTTTCCTGCTCTCCATCCTCACCTCCTCCATAACACAGGCTGGGAAAGCAGCAAGGCCACCGTGCACTCAAGCAGCACACACACACACACACACCGGCTCGTCTCATAGCAACAAGTGGAGTGTGTTCTGCCGTGAAGCAGCGCGTCGGGGCCTGTTCGAGGCCCACGGTGGAGCTCCGCACACGCACTCTCCATGCATGCTGTGCATCACGGCTGCTAGAACGCTAGCTTTATAAACACACACACACACACACACACACACACACACACAGTGTGCTCCTGTAAACACCATGATCATGACAGCATCAGACAGGAATGATCTACTTTCCAAAAAGAAGCAAAGTTACATCCTTGAAGGAGTTGAGTGAATTAGCTTATTATATAATTTCCATTCCACAACAACAATGCTAACTCTTCTACTCGACAGGACAAACTAATAAACACTAATTAATAATAAATAACATTATAAACATTCAACATGAGAAACTTAATGGTGCTAATCTGTTTAGTTTTCAAATACTGCAATCTCTGACAGCGGAATGTAGCACATCATGCTAATCCACTCAGAATGTCAGCTTTTTAGTGAATTCTTATCTTTATTAGCTTTGACAGAAACATTCTGCGTTCTAAGGCAGAAAATGCTAGTTAGCTAGCTAACAACCTTTCTAGCTAGAAACTTTGGTCTTGAAACCACATCAAGAAAAGGAAAGTTAAGAAAGAAGGAAAATTATTGAAGAAAAACAAATCGATTTCAATCCACATACACTGATAAACATAGCTGAAATCACACGCGATTAGCTACGCAGCTTACACGAAGGTCATGTGATGTCACACGTCATCGTACATCATGCATCGTACTCATGTGTCAGACCGAAAATCATTTTAAACATACAATTTTCAAATAATTAACTGTTCAATAACGCCAGCTAGCATGCAACAAGAGACTGTCATTAAAGAATGTTAGCTGAACATAAATAGCTAGCTGGATAAAAATATAGCTAGCAGCTAATTGTTACATTAACTAACTAACTAACTATCTAGCTAGCTTATTAGTAAACTTAAATGAACTACAGGTTACTGGTCTCGCATCATAATTTTAAAGGAGCGGTTTGTAAAGTTTATCGCCCTCTGCTGCTAGCGAAGTGAACTGCAATTTAATTATTTGTTTAAAATATAATAATAAAAAAAAAGGTGGAGCTTTAGGGCATTATTTAACCTGGGGGCGGGGTTAGTTTCCAGGCCAGAAAAGTGTAAACAAAAGCATGAAATGAAGAAACGATGAGATCCGTTGCGCGCTAGTATTCAGAGTCGCAGTTTTTGAACAATGTCTTTGAAATTATAGAATTATTACAGATTTACAGAGACTTTAAAAAAATTACTGACGGCCCCTTTAAGGATCGTACGCTTCTATAACAGCAAATCACAGGTTTATTTACGATTATCGCGCTCCTTCTAACGTAATACGTTATCGTTTCTATAGTAACAGCTCATTCACAGGGATGTGTACGGCAGACGCTACGCTTACAACATGCTATGGTTGCTATGGTGAGGAGACGTTTTTGTAGCATTAATGGAAGGAGTCTCCAGTGTCAGGGCTTTGTAACAGTCAGGAGGTAAAAAGCTGTAACTTTTCCGTTTACGCTTCTTTGCGGTTTCACGGTAACATGCGTAACGAGCTGCGTTTTTTTGTGAGGAAAGAAAGAGAGGCTGGTGAGAGAAGGACGTTTATAGCTGCTATAACGTAAGTGACAACGGAAACTAACTAAAAAGTTTCTTTAATAAATAAAAAATCTGCTGTGGTGTAAGAGGAATAAAACACGCAGGGGCATGCTGTTAGAGGAAAAGAATCAGTCTCATGGTGGTGACCGTAACTCCGTAACTTCATCACAGGAGACTGACGTTGATGATTT
>NC_069736.1:18486448-18488948 GCF_027358585.1 Pangasianodon hypophthalmus | reverse complement strand
TCTGTGTAAAGCCAAGAGCCGCTCACGCAACCCCAAAAAACCCAAGAGGAAACCCGACGAGTAACACACACACACACATACACACACATACACACACAAACATACACACACAAACACACACACACTCACACACACACTCTCTCTTTAATTACACTGTTCATTACCGCTAAAGTAACACACACCTCTTGTAATTTTTCCTCTTTTTATTTTTTTAAATCATTTCATTTTTATATTTCTGTAATTTAGGGAATCACTTCAGGAAATTCGTTATTAGAATTACTGAAATTATTATAATTTTTTTTTATTTGTGTGTAATCTTAACAATACGACAAAACTTGAATCGCAAATAAAAAGCGTTCCCTTTCGTGGTGTGTGTTCAGCGGTTTCAGAGACGAGACGCAGCGAGTGTGTTGTGGATGTTTTCGCCGCTAATGAAGGAAATGTTTCTTGTTTTTTTTTTTTACGTTTTTAAATGAAGTTGCCTTCATGTGTTATTTTTAAAAATTGTTACAAAATCTGTACATTTAACTAATAGATTAATTTTAGTTAGAGTTTTTGTATTTTTATTTCTTTATTTTTAAGATATGTTTTAAATGTAGTTTTTGTCTAATTAATTTTATTTTGAGGTTTTCTGCTCTTGTTTTTTTTTAAATGTATACATAAAGTTTCTTTCTTTTTTTTGTTCTACATTTTACATTTCATTTTTGTCCTCTTCAGAACAGTAATGACGGAAATGCTTTTTGAACTTAAGCATTAAATTAACAATTTTGTAAAAATTATTTTAATATTTTTTTTTCCTCTTGCTTTGTTTTTAAGATTGTTTTTTAATCCATTCCAATTTTCTCTTTTTTAAAAGAAAAATTTTTTGTCCCTCCTTTTCAGAGCAGTGTGTAGCGTGACTCAATAAATCATTAAACTCATAAAAAACATTTCTTCATTTTAAAGTCTTTACGTATTGTATGTGTACATGAGAACCGCATTGTCCGGTAAACATCAATCCCTCTGTCTCCGAACGAGTGAGTATTTATTTATTTATTTATTTATTTATTTCTATCATGCGTCATTCTATCTATCACCTTTGTACTTTTAGGGATCGTAAATACATTCAAACAAGTATACAGAAAACAAAACAAAACATATACCAAAACACCCAATCCCCAAAGAGCACACAAACAAAATGGCTGACATTTTAAAGATTAAAAAAATGCAATAAAATAATGTATTATAAATAAATATCATAACATAAATAAGTAAAATTATATATAAAAAATTTTAAATGAATTCCGTTATGCTAAATTAGTCACTAGACTTTTTACAATTAAACAAAACACTAAAGTTTAAAACTATCCTAAAATAAAATGACTTATGATTTAAATAAGCAGTAGCTTTACGTTTATTTTAGTTTGCACAAATAAAACAGAAACACAACAATTGTTCCACAGTTGTGTGCGTTACTATTTAAGATGTTCTGTACGTATATAAACATACATATATATGACATATGGTTGTATTTATAATTAAATATTTTGATTTAAATATGTTCTTTTCATAGACAGAGATAGAAACAGATATAAAGTTGCCTTAGCTAAACATAAATATTTAAACCTAGCTAGCTAGCTATATCGTGTATATATATATATATATCGTACTATAATGTATTAAATATAGCTAGTAGGTTAGCGTTATAAGGAGGTTTGAGTAGAGTAATGTACTTTTTTAAAAAAAAATGCTAGCTAGCTTTGTAGTTAACAAGGATCGCTCTACAAAATAAAGTATTAAATAAAATAGTAACGTAAGAGGAACGTGTGCAGGTTTTCACTTCAGGTGGAACTGAATTCTTTACGCTGCTTTGCATGTGAACAGGATTCGGAAGAGCCGTTCGGTTTGCTAATGCACACTTAACGAGCTCCTGCGCATCTTTATAACCACCCGCTGGGCTCGCTAAGTCTTAATCCATCTCTCTGTTATACACACACACACACACACACACACACCGTCTCCACCTGGGCTTCGTCTCTCTCGGGGGTGTGAGGACAGTTTCAGTCTATTGTCTTTCAGTTCTCCTGCTGTGGCTTCGCACACACACACACACACACACACACACGGTGAGGAGAGTCTCCCCACACACACACACACACACACACATTAAAACCACAATGTGCTTGAGAATGTCGCTAACTTTACTTTAGCGCTCTGCAAACTAAATGTGAAAATCATCACACCCTCATCCAAATATTTTAAAAAATACAACTTTATTGTTTCCTTCTCTCTCTTTTTTTTGGTTTAAATAACAAACTCTAATCAGCGAGTTTAAAAAAGTCATTTTACAAAAATGTTTGAAGCAGAATACACTCCTATAAGAAGCAAGATTACAGAAAAAAAGCACGATGAAGAAGGAAGATTAGCGTGAGCTAACCTGACAGGATTTTTAAGGCATACTCAGGAACAGACTCAATCTTCACTGATGACGCTAGCTAGCTAGCAAACATGACACAATCTG
>NC_069736.1:18431448-18481448 GCF_027358585.1 Pangasianodon hypophthalmus | reverse complement strand
CACACACACAAACACACACACTCTGTAACACACACTAACACACACACACACACACACTCTGTAACACACACTAACACACACACACACTCTGTAACACACACACTGTAACACTATGTAACACACACACTGTAACACACAAACACACACACTCTGTAACACACACTAACACACTGCACACACACACTCTGCAACACACACTAACACACTGCACACACACACACTCTGCAACACACACTAACACACTGCACACACACACTCTGCAACACACACTAACACACTGTACACACACTGTAACACATTGTAACACACACTAACACACTGCACACACACTGTAACACTCTGCAACACACACTAACACACTGTACACACACTGTAACACATTGTAACACACACTAACACACTGTACACACACTGTAACACACTGTAACACACACTAACACACTGCACACACACTCTGTAACACACACTATAATACTCATGTAGTGTGTTAGAGCTGGAAACACACACACACACACACTCTCTGTAACAAACACTAACACACCCATCATTAACTAATGGCATGTCACTGCGACACACACCTCTGCTCTGAGGGCACATGTACAACACGTTCGACAAGCGACTGGTGCCGGGAGGAATGTGTGTGTGTGTGAGTGTATGTGTGAGTGTATGTGTGAGTGTATGTGTGAGTGTATGTGTGTGTGTGTGTGTGTGAGTGTATGTGTGAGTGTATGTGTGAGTGTATGTGTGAGTGTATGTGTGTGTGTGTGTGTGTGTGTGTGAGGTTAGAGGTTACAGTGAGGGAGACGGCGCTCAGCGCTCGTCTGTCTCTGTTTATTTTATCACACAGCTGACTGTCATTCCACGTCTTTCAAACACACACACACACTCACACACACACACACACACACATACACACACACACATACACACACTCACACACACACAGCTTCTGTGCATATTATCTAAGCCGTCTGTTGTCTCTGAAAAGTTTAATCAGCCTCATCATCTGTACGTAATTCAATTTAAATTATGACCTTCAGGTTCAGTCTCGAGTGTGTGTGTGTGTGAGTGTGTGTGTGTGTGTTACAACCCCGATGGTGATTATTTTCCTAAAACAGCACGTCCCCAGGTATTTTATTCCTCTTACACCACAGCACTTTACCAACAATTACAGTTGTTTTAAAATTAAACAATGACACGTCATACTTTTTATCCATTTATATTTACATTTAATGTTATGTGAAGCAAGTTAGTTCCTGTTCTCACTTACGTTATAGCAGCTATAACTATAAACAGTCGTTCGTTGTCTGTCCTGAAGATGTCGGAAAACTTAAAGTTACAGCTTTACCTCTGACACTGGAGACTCCTTCCATTCATGATACATAAACATCCCTGAATGCTGAAAGTATTTGATAGTTTAATTGACTTGAGTATTTGACTGTACGCTAAAAACTTTCCGATACTGTTTTAGTTATTAACTGCGGATGAGTGAGGATGATTATATTAGTGATAGGCGCATTAGCTTAGCTCCTGAGCTCCTGTATGCTAATATATCTGTACATTAGCTGATTAGCTGATTAGCTTCCCCGCTCCAGTAAAACTCGTTTGGCTTTTTTTTTGATTAAATCCAGACTCACCAAGCCTGATTTCGTTAAGTCTCTCCAGCTGGACACTCGGCTCTGACCACATCACTGCGTTATTAGCACAGATTAGCTTTAACACAATAGATCCTTAACTGCTATTGTCTGAGAGCTAGCACATTAGCATGAGGTAAACAAAGAGTCGCTGCTGGGATTAGCATGCTAATTCAACAACATACTCGAATGATTGACTTTAACTAGCAGCTAAAGGATTAGCGAGACATCTCTGAGAGACAATGCGGCCTGGAGTGACAATTCACTGTGTGTGTGTGTGTGTGTGTGTGTGTGTGAGTGAGTGTGTGAGGGATTTAGCTAGCCTAAAGTCATGAGGTGAAGGTATTTGCTTTCTGAATCACCATTTGGTGGAATGTCTGCTAAAAGATGAAGTGTAACAGTGTGTGTGTGTGTGTGTGTGTGGAGAAAAGGCCAGAAGGCAAACGGTTTATTTATTTTTAGTTATAAACACAAATTTGATCCTTTTTTGTGGGAAATCATGAGTTCACGAGTAGTGTGTAATGCTAAGTGTAACTGCAGTGTGATTTTGGCCAAATGAAGTATTTTTTTTATAAATTTACCGACACGTTTGAGGTAAATGTTGAAGTTTCGGATGTTTCTGTATCGCTTTTGCTGCTCCTGTGTCTATACTTGTTCTGTAAATCACTAGCTAGCTAAGGCATTATAGTTTCCTAGTTGCCTAGCAACAGTGTTCTCTCAACTTCACACTGCTGAACTTTGAGTGAATTGTAGAGATATGACTCGAGTCATTAACCGGATTGCTCCAGTATTTTCTGCTTATCGTTGTCATATAAAGTTATAAATTAAATAAAATAGTGTGAAATTAATAGTCATGATGTCACATAATCAAATTCTTTCCTGATCAAATATAATTTAAGCTCTGGTTTATAATTTAAGCCAAGATTTATTTAGCTATTTATTCAAAGTTGTTGTTTCTTAATGTGTAACAAAATAATCCTGAGTTAGCAACATTAGCTAAGCTAGCCAACTACCTAAACACAGCTCGGCTAATGTTACCTCTCTGATCGTATCTTTTTTACTTTACTGGCTAGTCAGGTTAGCTAAGAAGCTAGCTGTGGTATGTTGCCTAAGTAATGCTAAGCACTAGCAAGCTAGCTAGCATGAGTCTACATTATGTAGCGTAAACTGTTAGCCATGATTGCTAGCAAGTGTTAGCCTTCACACCAGTTGGTACGAAGGCCTCCGTTGCCTATAAATTTTTATCAATTATTCTTTTCCACAAAACCACGTTTTATTTTTGTAATGGTGTTTGTCGTCATGGCGATGAAACTCCGCCCTTTGGGGTTAGCTCTCACTTCCAGACCAGCAGTTTTCTGACGTTTCTTCTGGTAGAGAACTTTAGTGTTTCGTAAACACGTCTGGATTCCTCTTTAACCTCTTACGCACACACACCCACACACACACACACACACACACACACACACACACACACACTCCTGTGGGTGGCCCCATCAGATTTGCCTAATTGCCTGGGAGGACCCCCATCGCTCCGGCCATTGTTATAGTAACGACCTCCTGACCCCCGGGCCACGCTGTCTGATAATGGAGCACGTTAGAGCTGGAGCCGCATACACACACACACACACACTCACGAACACACTCACACACACACACACACACACACACTCACTCACACACTCACACACACACTCTCTCTCACACAGAGTTAAAGCTGTTAACGCTGAATAAAAGTATAAATAGAGACACATGCGTAAAGGAACAGTCCTGTTTTTCCAGTCTCACACACACACACACACACACACACACACACCAGGTGTTGAGGTAAAAATTTCTGTTAAATGTAAAAGTACACACATACAGAGTTCCTCTTAATGTTTGTTTCTTTAGTTTTGCACAAGAGCTACGAGCATCGTGAACAGTTTGGGCTTCTCTAAAAAAATAAAGCAAAAATAATAAAAGCATGTAAAAGTTTATTAGTTTTTAGCTTCTTCATGAGCTAATTGTTCATGTATCTATTGTTTTTTTTTTTAAGATGCTCAACATCTCCCTCCTTTCTCTTATCCTTATAGCTCTCGTGATAATGTACATGCTGCGAATAACGATTTTATTTTATGATTTTTTTTGTTTGTTTGTGAATAGAGAGTTTACTCAAGAGTTTCTGTAATAATCTGTCATTTCAGCATGGTTCATATTTTTTTTATGATTTTTTTAACTCCGATTTTCCTTTCTAAAGTGCACAGCTACCTGCAAAAATCCCCATTTATAAAATAAATAAATAAAATTAACCCAGTTTTAAGCATTGTCATTATTATTATTATTATTTTTTTAGTTACAGTAAGGATATAAATATTAGTTTTCTTTCTTTAGATAGATAGTTTTAGAAATTTTTCTTAATGTCTTGTAATACATATTCATTATTAATATTATTATATAAATTAACATATATATATATATATAAATATTCTTTTTATTTTAAATATAAATATAAACAATAAATGTAATTTTTTTTACATAGTTTATTGATTTTTCGTCAGTATTTATATATTATAATATGGTCACTCTATATAAGTGTATAATTTTCCACATTATTATTAATAATTATAATTTTTCTTCATTGACTTCCGGGTTATAATTTGTAGGCGGTGCTCAATACGGTCTAAAAACTACAAATCCCATAATCACCAGCCCTCCTGTTTATCTAGCGTTAGCATCTGGCTAATACGCGCTAATTACAACTACATATCTAGACCGCCTTGTAGCATTGTTTGCTTTTCTGTCGATATTTTCTACTTTTACAGAGGCTAAACGATTAATTTTGGATTAAAACAATATGATAACTAGGGTATAATGATTTATTTTGGCATCAGTTCTCTAAAAAAGGAACTACGCCCGCCGCCATTTTGACTACAGCGTAAAAGAAATCTCGCCCATTCTCGCGATATTTTGAGCAGATCAGCTGACCAGCGCTGCAGCTCTCGAGTCTGTCAAAGCGCCTTGACTCTCAGTCTGATTTCCTGAAAACAATGAAGAGTGAAAAACAGCGAGTTTAAAAACAAAAGAACAGAAAAGTGAAACATCTATCAGCGGCTCGGATCATGGAGCACATTCAAACTCCAAAGGTGAGATTTAAAATAAAATAAAATCAATAAAATAACTGTGAATAATGATGAACTGGACTGAAAGTGCATGTGTGTGTGTGTGTGTGTGTGTGTCTGTGTCTGTCTCATGAAGGTATTTCTGCAGGGTGTGATAACTTTTACAGAAGTGAAACTTCTGTCTGATGCGTTAATGTTAAACTGTACAGACAGAGCAGACTCAAAAAGACTCAACACCAAATGCATAAATATATAAAGTGCACTTAATAGGGTATAAAATCCTGAATTCTGCACCCTAAGTAGTGCACTTTGTGTCCAACAGGAAGCTGTGTGATGCAAATAAAGTGTGTACACGTTTGCATATTTATGCATAAACTCACAATTATAATCAGTATACACCCTCCTGGAGGAATCCAGAATCTGTAATGGTTATAATGGTTATAATGGGGATTGTATTGGTTTTAATGGTTATAATGGGAGCTGTATTGGATTTAATGGTTATAATGGGAGCTGTATTGGATTTAATGGAAGCTCTAATGGTCCCTGTGGGTCTCTACTGGTAATTTGTTGCCTTCTCTTGGTGGCATGTTATATCTAGTGGATACCATTAAGGACCAGTAATGGTAGTGGTTTTAATGGTTAGCTGGTGTTTGTAGTGGAAACCATTAGAATTTTTTAGTGAAATAGGCTTTAATGTGCGGCTGTCGAGTAAGTTTGTATTATAGGCATGTGATTTTGTGTGTGTGTGTGTGTGTGTGTGTTTGTGCGTGTGTGTGTGTTGGAAAAAGCGCTGTTTTTATGTTGCGCTGTAAAACACTTGCACACTTTATTGAAAGATCACGGGACTGTAACGAGCTCCAAAACTGCCCATGTGTGTAAAACCACTCCGTCTCAAAGTCTAAACCCGTGTGTGTGTTTGTGTATGTGTGTTCGTGTTCGTGTTCGTGTTCGTGTGTGTGTTCGTGTGTGTGTTCGTTTGTGTGTATGTGTGTGTCAGGTCTGAACCTGTAGGTGCTAAAAGAAGACTCAGGATTTCCTGCTCGTTGTACACTGTGTCTCTCTCTCTCTCACACACACACACACACACACACACACACACACACACACACACACACACACACACGTACACACACACGTTCACACACACGTTCAGGATGACAGCAGGATTCCCAAGAATTATGGAGTGAAATATTAAAAAGACCAAACAGCATTGTCGAGTCACTTCCTGTGATCTTTTTCTAACAAGCAGAAGGCTGTCAATCAAACATACTCGTTAGAATATTAGGCCACGCCCATCTGTCTGATTGCTGACTGTGTATCTGTTAAATGCCCAGCGCCAAAAAAAAAAAAAAAGAAAAGGTATGACTGTGATAAAACACTGAATTCAGCAATCAGACAGATGGGCGTGGCTTAATATTCTAATGAGTATGTTTGATTGACAGCCTTCTGTCTGAGACGCCCAAACTTGGAAAGAGATCACAGGAAGTGACTCGATGATGGTGTTCTCAATCTTGTCTGGCTTAAACGTTAATCATGGGGTGCCAATAATTTTGAAACCACTGTGATTTAGAAAGAATTGCAAGATTTTCCTCAAAGACATAAAAAAATAATAAAAACATATTTATGAGAGGAGACACTATCATTAATTAGCACATGTGATCACTTTTATATATTTATTCTTGCTTATTTTTGTGGAGGGTGCCAATAATTATGAACATATACAATATTATTTAACACACAAAGAGCATGAGGATGAGTATAATACAACAAGAAGTTGTGTGTAAGCCTTAGATGTATAGGTGTATAGGTGTAGGAACACTGTTGCTAGGCAACTGGGAACATCAAAAGTTAATAAGCTAGCTAAATGGCTAAAGCTCATGATTTAGCTAGCTGTCGTTTACGTTCAATGCGAAGACACATTGGCGATAAAAATGACACAGAAACATCCGGAAAGTCAACGTTTCTCTCAGTTGTGTTGTTAAATTATTAAAAAATAGACTTTATACGACTGCAATTACGCTCGGCTAACGTTGTTTCTCGTTTGTTTGTTTGTTTGTTTGCAGGTTGAATACGTGAAGCTCTTGGACAGATACGCTGCCAAAAAGCCGGCCATCGGAACTTTGTACCTCACAGCAACTCACCTCATTTACGTGGAGCAATCTAACAACACACGCAAGGAATTATGGGTAACTAGTATAGTTTTTTTTTCTCGATTTTACGAAATATACAGAAGCCAACAAAAATAGTTATTTTACTGATTAGCTGATCATGCGGTGTTCTGAACGGGCTTGTGTATTACCCATAATGCACTGAGGTACGTACGTCAGATGGGTTTAACGCTAAGATATTCGCACTGCGAGTGTTAGATTAGTTTATAAACGTAACGTTAATAAAATGTGTGTAATACAATGAAAGAAGCGTAAATTTAGCTATATTATCAGAAACATAACGCCGGAGCTCAGATGCGTTTCTCGTATCACGTTATATCATATCAGTATCACGTAACTTAACACAGTGTTTAATAAAAATTTTGGTGTAAATGTTAACCTTTAATGTTAACCGTACTTAACCTTAGCTAGCTTTCTAGGCTACCGGTTTTATTTACGCAATTTAATAGTTTAGCTACGTTAAATAAGCCAGGCAGGTACCTAATGCTTCTTTGTCAGGTACGAGTTTGATAGCTAATATTAGGTCAGGAAAAATAGTAGCTGAATTTCTATTTACGTAATTAATTCTATTCCTAATAATTATTTACTGCGTAATGAAAATAAACAGTAGCTCATTTTAATATCAGTCTAGCAACAGTTACGCAATTTTATTGTCTTCAAAATGTTTTCCAGCAAACTAGCTAGCGTTTGGTAAAGCTAATGTTAAAACTAGCTAATGTTAAGTAGCATGTGAGATATCATTAGATAAAACATTTTAATGATGATGTCATATGACGCACGTTGCGATTGGCTGAACATGACTCAAGGAACTTTCCTCAGTCAACGAATGCTAAACAGAACACTTGTAGTGAACATTGTGGTTAGAGACACAGCCATTGTAAAACGTGTGTGTGTGTGTGTGTGTGTGTGTGTGTAGGTTCTGCATCATCACATCTCGTCCATAGAGAAACTTCCGACCACGGCGTCAGGATGTCCGCTTCTCATCCACTGTAAAACGTTCCAGCGTCTCCACCTGCTGCTGCCTCGAGAGAAGGAAGCGCAGGACGTCCATCAATCCCTCATACGTCTGTCCCAACCAGGTACACACACACACACACACACACACACACACACACTCATGCACACACCATGATGATGATGATGATGATGATGTCACTGTGATGTCACAGTGAAAGAGGAGGAGCTCTACGCCTTCCTCTACAACCCACAGCAAAGTGGAGAGGAGCGGAGACGGGGCTGGGACCTCATCAGCATGACCGCTGACTTCAGCAGGATGGGCCTTCCCAATGAATTCTGGGAAATCAGTGACCTCAACAGCAGCTATGAGGTACGAGACGAGGTATTTCCTGTCTGAGTCAGCAGTCTTACTCTTCCTGTCAACACTGAGTTTGCTGTTTTTCTCTCAGCTCTGCTCTACGTATCCGTCGGTGCTCGGCCTTCCTAAATGCGCCAGTGTTGCTACGGTAACAGGCAGCGCCAAGTTTAGGAGTCGGGGCCGGCTGCCTGCTCTGTCGTATTTTCACAAAGATACCAAGGTAATCACGCACACACACACACACACACACACACACATATATACACACACACACACTGTGTGGGTTTGTGCTCTACTTCTGTTTTTCGTTTTTCTCTTGATAGACAAACAAGAGGAAAGAGACACAGAGAGACAGATAGTCATACAGATGAACTGACAGTAGTGTAGAGGGACAGACAGGTATACAGAGAGACAGACGGGTATACAGAGAGACAGACAGGTGTACAGAGAGACAGACGGGTATACAGAGAGACAGACAGGTGTACAGAGAGACAGACAGGTGTACAGAGGGCCAGACAGGTATACAGAGGGCCAGACAGGTATACAGAGGGCCAGACAGGTATACAGAGGGCCAGACAGGTATACAGAGGGCCAGACAGGTATACAGAGAGACAGACAGGTATACAGAGGGCCAGACAGGTATACAGAGGGACGGACAGGTGTACAGAGGGACAGACAGGTATACAGAGGGACATACAGGTGTACAGAGGGACAGACAGGTATACAGAGGGACATACAGGTGTACAGAGGGACAGACAGGTGTACAGAGGGACATACAGGTGTACAGAGGGACAGACAGGTATACAGAGGGACATACAGGTGTACAGAGGGACAGACAGGTATACAGAGGGACATACAGGTGTACAGAGGGACAGACAGGTGTACAGAGGGACAGACAGGTATACAGAGGGACATACAGGTGTACAGAGGGACAGATGGAAGTATAGAGGGAGAGACGGGTGTGTAATTATCACTCTCTCACTTATTTGTCACAAAACCCCAATTACACTGCTATAAAGTCTGACAGAAGTTGTGATTTGCTGTTGTTTACGTGTTTGTTTGTTTGTTTTTGTTGCTAGGCAGCGATCTGTCGGTGTAGTCAGCCTCTCTCAGGATTAAGTTCTCGCTGTATCGAGGACGAACAGATGCTGCAGGCCATCAGCGAGGCCAATCCCAACTGTCCTTTCATTTACGTCGTGGACACACGGCCTAAGGTACCACCTTTAACCTTTAACCCTAAGTCTAACCTTTAACCTTTACCCCAATGACCCTTTTGTATACATTGTGTGACCTTTAACCTTACAATTTAAAGCTGTGTACTGCGAGCTATGTTTGTTAGATAGTTTTATAGCTATCTATGTTTATCAGGTAACTGTCAAGCTAGCTATGATTTGTCGGTCAGCCAGCTAGCTATGTAGGTTAGTTAGCTAATTTTGTGTGTGTCTGTGTGTGTGTCTGTGTGTGTGTGTCTGTGTGTGCGTGTGTGTGTGTGTTTAGCTGAACGCTATGGCTAACCGAGCGGCGGGTAAGGGATACGAAAACGAGGATAACTACGCCAACATCAGGTTCCACTTCCAGGGCATTGAGAACATCCATGTCATGAGAAACAGTTTACAGAAACTACTGGAGTGTGAGTGCAGACACACACACACACATACACTCGCGCACACACACACACACACACACACACACACACATACACTCGCGCACACACACACACACACACAGAATATTGTTAAAAATGGACCTGTTTTATGGGGACCAGCTGAATGTCCCCACAGTGTCGAGCATCTTATCTCTCGAATCTCTTTACAGTTCGTATTTGTGATATGTATTTTGTTTTTGTTGTTTTTTTTATTTTATTAAATGTTAATTTTTTGACTCCATCAGTGTGTGCTCAGAAAACCGCGTCTATGAGTGACTACCTGACCGGACTGGAAAACTCCGGCTGGCTGAGACACATCAAAGCCGTCATGGACGCAGGAGTCTTCCTCGCTAAAGTACGTTCTTCACTTAAACTAACAACATCTTATATTATTATTATTTACTAATCATCTTTATTATTACGATTATTAAATCAAACAGTTAAGTGTGTGGATGTGCAGGATTTACTGCTTTATGAGGACTGAGTGTCCCCATAAAAACAATACATGACTGTGTGTGTATGCATGTGTGTGTGCGTGTGCGTGCGTGCGTGTGTGTGCGTGTGCGTGTGTGTGTGTGTGTGTGTGTGTGCGTGTGTGTGTGTGTGTAGGCAGTAGGGGATGAGGGAGCGAGTGTGTTAGTGCACTGTTCTGATGGATGGGATCGCACGGCTCAGGTGTGTTCTCTCGCCTGCATCCTGCTCGACCCCTATTACAGAACCATCAAAGGACTCATGGTGAGCGCGCACACACACACACACACACACACACACAGACGGAGCGATTGGTTTAATCTGATTATATAATCCAGTTTCTATGTATATCAGTAAGGTTTGTTTATATATTACGCTCATCCTAACGTGCTCCTGATTTTTCAGGTTCTGATAGAGAAAGAGTGGATTGCTTTCGGACACAAATTCAATCACAGGTAATAAAAGCGCAACATTAAAGTTTAAGGTCAAACATTTTATTCTATTAAAGTTTAACCAAACGTTATTTTTATAGTCTGGAGCGAGAGGTCGAATCACATACACACAGCGAATCTGTAATCACGCTACATGTATTTAACACACTTTTACTTGCTATGATGTTTAGTTTTTTGCACATTTTCCAAAAATAAAAATTTTCAATAAATCTGAGGCTGCGTCTCAATCCGCTCGCTAGTTCAGTCGTCAGGACGCTGGTCATGGAGGCGGCCATTTTAAGTTCTGTCTCAATCGCAAAATCCTTCCAGTGCACTGGAACGTTCGCTCCCTAAAAAATCCCACAATGCATCGCAAAAACCAGGGAGCATCGATGCTCGCTATGTTCCCTTACAGGAAGTGATGTCATATTTTCTGAAGCCTCTCAGCTAAAAAAAAAAATGGCGGAAAAACTCTCAACCAACTTCATCTACAAATATAAGTAGCTAGTTATCGTTGTTGTAGCTCTCAGATGATTACTTATGCTATCGATTTTTAAGTTTATTTGACGTTCTATATGTTTTTGTTTTTCAGTCTAGCGACTTTTAAGCTTTTAATGATTTTAAAAAATCCAATAGCGAGCCTACAATCCTGCTTGAAGCACCGTGACGTGTGATTAAGCTAATAAATTTATACGACATATAACGTCAGAAAGATATCGTTCCTGCCTGTTGGTGATAAATGCCAGTGATGACGTTTTACAACGCGGGTATGTCGTCATGGCGCCGGAAATGGAGTCATCAGTGTCCTATTGTGTAGTGAGCCAGGGTCCTAGTGCCCGAACTCACGTACACGATCTACTGATTCAGTTGACAGCAATCCCATAATTCCCAGTACGCATACTTTTGTAGCAATTTCTGAAGATTGGTATTTAGTATTTAGTAGCTAACCATAAAAAGCTAGCTAGTTAATATCTAAAGGGAATTTCGATGTTCCTGTTTCAGTAGACTACGTCAGACTGACAAACATATCCAGCTAACAAACTGAAAAATATGGCTAGCAAGCTAACTGATGAGCAAAGCTAGCTAGCTAACACCTGAGGGAAACGGAGACGCTGCGTCGTTTTCACGCTCACTGTATTTTCATACTGTATGAAAAGAAAACATGGTGGGCTTTTGGCTAAATCATAAGTCATTCGTTAGCTTATACGTTGTGTTGTCTATACTTTGCAGTTGCCTAGCAACATTGTTCTTATATTAATAGCTTTGTGAGGACCGAATGTCCCCGTAATAAGATTACATGACGTGTGTGTGTGTGTGTGTGTGTGTGTGTGTGTGTAGGTGTGGACATTTGGAAGGTGACCCTAAAGAGGTGTCCCCCGTGTTCACGCAGTTTGTGGACTGTGTGTGGCAGCTGATGGAGCAGTTTCCCTGCGCGTTTCAGTTTAACGAACGCTTCCTGCTCTCCATCCACGAACACGTTTACTCCTGTCACTATGGTAACTTCATCTGCAACAACCAGCGAGAGAGAGAGCAGCTAAGGTACACACACACACACACACACACACACACACACACACACACGTAACGGGCGAACATAGCTAGCTAGGCAACTGACAGACTGTATAACTGAGGAACATGACTAACTAACTAGCAAACTAACTAACTAACTAACTAACAAACTGTTAATCAGTCTGTTTGTGTGTCTGTTTGCCCTCGTAAATTTCTGGCTCTGTGTTTTCGCTAGTTGTTTTCTTGGGTATTAAAAAGTGTGTGTATATGTGCGTGTGTTTATATGCGTGTATGTGTGTGCGCTTGAGCGTGTGTGTGCATGTGTTTATGCGCGTGTATGTGTTCGTGCGTGTGTGTGCATGTTCGTGCGTGTGTGCGCGCGTGTGTTTATGTGCATGTGTGTGTATGCGTGTGCTTATGTGCTTATGCGCGCGCGCGCTGCGCGCGTGTGTGTGTGTGTGTGTGTATGCAGGCTCAGAGAGAGGACCTTCTCCGTGTGGCCGTATCTCCTGGAGCATCAGGACGAGTTCAGGAACCCGCTGTATAAACGCACTACACACAACGGCTTACTGAGACCCAACACACTGCCACTGCACTTCAAGTACGCACACACACACACACACACTCACACGCACTCGCACACACACTCACACACTCACACATGCACTCACACACACACACACACACACACACGTACACACACAGACCGAACTTTCAAATGTATATAAAGTAGAACAGATATTAATGTACATGTATCTGTTGTGAGTTTGTGTTACTGTGTGTATGTGTGTGTATGTATGTGTGTGTTAATGTGTGTTAATGTGTGTTAATGTGTGTGTGTGTTAATGTGTGTGTGTGTGTGTGTGTGTGTGTGTGTCAGGTTTTGGTGTGGGATGTATAATCATTATGATAAAGGGTTACACCCGAGACAGTCCGTCCTGGACACACTGCTGTCTCTGACGGTGAGACAGACCTTCGAGGAGAGGACGATGACGGAGCTGCAGAGAGTAAGCGACTTTCCGATATTTTTTACGCTTTTCTACGTATTTTTACCGAAAGTTTTTGCTCATCGGTATGCATTTATTTGGTAACAATTAACATTTTCACTCTCTCCAAAAATCCACCAATCAGCAGCTGGCTATCGCTGACGGAGTCCTCTCAGCTTCCGACGGACCAATCAGCATGCTTCCTGATCAGAACGGCCACGCTGAGGCCACGCCCACTTCCTCCTTTGTCCAAACGAACGGAGAATGTACGTCTCTGAGCGACGGCGCTGGAGGAGACGCGGAGTCGGATCAGGATCAGGATCAGGAAAAGGAAAAAAACGAAAGCCAGCCGAAGGTGGTGGCGAAGGACAAACCTGTTTCTATGGCAACCCAGATCTCCAAAGAGGAGGTAGAGAAAACGGATCCTCTCGAATCTCCATAGTAACAAAACTGACATTTTGGGACGGAGCCGAAATCCAAAGGGAAACAGCAAAGACGCACTCAGGACAAAACACACACACACACACACACACACACACTGTGACGGTGAATTACACACACTATGAACACCTTTATTACAGTGGCATTACAAAAGAGGGATATTTTAGCCACGCCCCCTAAATGCCATTTTAGCCACACCTCCTTTTTACCAATCTAATGAAACAAAAATAAAAAAAGAAATTTTGAGAATAGAATTTCAGCTAAAACACAAAAAGCAAAACACGATAAAAATATATTAAACATGATTAATTATAATATTATAATAAATGACATTTTAGCCACGCCCCCTTAAACATCCAAACATGTCGAACATTTAATAAAATGAATTTTTGAGTCATAAAAAACACAGAATAACATTCATGTGAATGAGTATAAACAATTGGTTATAAGACAGTGGCATTTCTTAGCCACGCCCCCAACAATCTTACATTATAAAAATTAGCCACGCCCCCTAAATTCCATTTTAGCCACACCTCCTTTTTAACAATCTTTTGAAACAAAATAAAAAAATTTATTTTGAGAATAGAATTTCAGCTAAAACACAAAAAGCAAAACATAATTTATTAAAATATATTAAACATAATTAATTATAACATTTTAGCCACGCCCCCTCAAACATCCAAACATGTCGAACATTTAATAAAATTAATTTTTTAGTCGTAAAAAACATAACATTCTTCATGTGAACGAGTATAAACGATGTTATAAGTCAATGGCATTTCTTAGCCACGCCCCCAACAATCTTATATTATAAAAAATTAGCCACGCCCCCAAACATGGCAGACCTACTGAACATTACATCAGAATGGCTTTTTTTTCGCTCGCACACAGTAAACATACTAAACATTATAATAGGATGACATTTGGCCACGCCCACCACACACATTCCATTCGTTACACGTTACAGTGGCATTATAATGGAATGGTATTTTAGCCACACCCCCAACATTCCTTTACATAATACGTACGTTTAAGCCACGCCCTCAGAATTCCAAACTGATCACAACAGAGCGACTTCTTTTCAGCGACACGCCTTAAACCCCAATCACACGTTTCTTCTTTTCTAAAATTCCTCATTGTAAATAATATTTTAAAATATTTTTTAAAAAATGAAGCTCTGTACAGTCGCTAGTTTTGAACCCTTTGTACTTTTTTCGCTATTTTGGCATTTGTCGAAAATCTTCCATTTATCCACGAAAGGTATTTTACGATCGAACAAAAACAAACTTCATGTTGAAAAGATTCGAAACTCTAACGCTTGTCTTTTTCTGTTACACCGATCAAACAGGATGTTCGTTTATTTAGTTGTTTTTTTATTTGTTACAGTCCGTAAATGTTTTGGTGTTTACTGTAAAGCGTGTAGCGTGTAAAAATGAAGCTACAATATTAACGCAAAATATTAGTGCGAGATAAAAATATGTAATAAATGCTACACAAATGCAAATGCAATAATTCTGCAGAACTAAAATGTGACGATCAAAGACGAGAGGAAAAAGCACTTCGCTTCGTAACTACGTGTTTTTTTACGTTTGACTTTTTTAAACTTAGCATTTACGGAAAGTAATGTTTGTATTTTGCGTGAAAGTGCGTAAACTTCGCTATTTCAGTTCACTGATTCCGAGGGCATTTCGTTATCGTTTCGAGTTATAAAGTTTCGTATCTCTAACACTTGTACCTACATTGAGCCTTCATAACACATTCATAAGCACTGCATAAGCCTCTTCTAACGCAACTCTGAAATTCTTTACGAACAATTTTATCCCAAATTTATTCAGTCAGCTAGCACTTTGTGCACCATGCTAAACTGGAGGCTATAATCTTCCAGTACTTGTTAGCTACATTAGCTTTGTAGCTTCAGTACAAACCTTTAAAAATAAAAAATAAATAAAAATAATAAAAAAGGGACATTATTTATATTTTAACTGTTCATTTAAATAAATAAATATATAAAAAAAAGACCAAAAATGCAAAATGTTTCTTTTTTTTTTTTTTTTTTTTGCTGGTGTTTGATTGACGTTTGTAAAATCAGCACATTGATGCACATAAATATATATTTTTGTACATTATTGATTTTCACGTTTTCTTTTCATTTCTTGCACTTTTTAATTTTTTTTTTATCATTTCCTTTTTTTTTTTACATTTTATTCTTACACGATTCTGCCACTTGACTTTATATTACAGTCAACTGTGAAATAATGTGATTTATTTGTATTTTTTATATGTGCGTTAATATTAATAGACGCTTTGAATAAAATGCTTATTTTGAAACAAATTATTGGGAATTTTATTTATTTATTTTGTTGATAAAAGGCCTTCGTCCGACACTGCGCAAGGTTCTGAATTCGTTTACGCTCTATACAGCTGCATCTGCGGTTTGAGATTCTGTGTTTTAGAAACATTTCTAGCGTTCATGTTAGTGTTTGTATTTTTAATTAATCTTTAATTAAATATTTCTCTAAACAGAAGGATGAAGTTATAAAGGTTTGTTGCCTTTATATTAGTGATGTATTAATGATCTGATATTCAAATCAAATTAACGATTTAATATTTAAAATGAACAATTCAATATGTATATTAATTATATATTAATGATCTGGGACTCAAATTAATTATTTAATGATTAAATTAATGATTTAATATTTAAATCAACAACCCAATTATGTATATTAGTGATATATGAATGATCTGATATTTAAATTAATAGTTTAATATTTAAAATAACAATTTAATATGTATATTAATTATAAAATAATGATCTGATATTTAAATTATTAAACTTATATTTAAATTAATAGTTTAATATTTACAGCAGCTGGCTGTTGAACCTCTGGGTCTCTACATTTATTTTATATATTTACTCCATTAGCTGAAGTAAAGTTCATTATTATTATTATTATTATTATTGTTATTATTGTTATTATTATTATTATATGTTAAAAGCAGCACTTAATCATAAAACTGTGAAATAGTTATAAAGATATTTATTACTGTATAAAATGCCTCGTTAGACGTTTCTGAGGAAACAGTAAACAGTTAATTATTAATTATTAGGAATAATATAAACACGATCGAAGCCGAGGGGAAACTGTAGCTTGTTTTTGTACGAATGTCTCACGTTTTTGTACGTGTGTGAATGAAAAGCAATGAAATAGAGAGAAACTTAATTTTTATTTTACTTTCATCAGTGTGAAGTGTTAGAAATACTGATTTTAATAAACATTACAGCTTAATACTACAACTTAGTTAATGTGAAAGTGGATTTAAAATCTAAAAATAAACCATTTTAACCTGATAGATAGATAGATAGATAGATAGATAGATAGATAGATAGATAGATAGATAGATGATAATCATTCAAAGATAAAATATTTTTTGTTTGTTTGTTTGTTTGTTTGTTTTGGAAGCCTTTTATTTCAGATTGTTTAAAAACATATTTTTCCGCTTCGTCTCTTTAAGTGTTTAATATACAAGAGAATTATTTTTATTTTACTTTCATCAGCGTTAAATGTTAGAAATGCTGATTTTAGTAAACATTTTAATTTAATACTACAGCTTAGTCAATGTGAAAGTATATTTATAATCTAAAAAATAAACAATTTTACCCTAAATAAATAAATAAATAAATACATAAAAAAAAAAAACACCTTTTGTTTGTTTATTTGTTTGTTTGTTTTGGAAGCCTGTTATTTCAGACTGTTTAAAAGAGTATTTTATGCGTCGCGTGTTTAAAGGTTTATTATAACACACACACACAGTCTTACTGACGCTATAAAACGATGTCTGTAGTCTTATCTTCCACTAGGACTACATTTCCCGGGGTGCGTTGCGGTCTTTCCGGAAGTGACGCACCACCAGTTGGTTCAGACGCTAAAGCTATTTTTCTCCTGCACAGGCTGTTGCTAACTGCCTCAGCTAGAACAGGAATTAAAAAAATACAATGGTGAGTCTGTTTTTTTTCTTGTCTGTGTTCTATTACTGTAGATATTGTTTTTTTATGGGTTTGATGTTCTGGTTTTAGGCGAATAACGAAACAAAGAACGATTAAAAAATTACTCAGTCAGTATGAGGTCTGGAGAAACGAAGCTTTAGCTTGGTAGCTAACCGAACGAACCGTTAGCGAAGGCTTTGTTGCTTCCTCACCCGCATTCCGACCAGCCCCGCCCTCCTGCGCTGCGATTGGACGCTTTAGACTCTTCCCGCCTGTTGGACAGTGAAATTAGCCAATCGCAGCAGAGGAGGCGGGTCATCGGTAACCAATCGGTAGCTACGGGAGGCTGGATTGTGTAGGAATACGGGTGGGCTTTCAGCTGAGGTAAAATAAGGTTAGGTGAATTGTGGCCACAAATAATGTTCTTGTATTTATTTAAGTGTATATTTATCGAATACGTCATCAAAGCGTTCATTTTGCGTCTCTTTTATGCTTTGTGCGTGTGTGTGTGTGTGTGTGTGTGTGTGTGTGTGGTTATGTGGTCTATATAGGATTAGCTAATAAGAGCTTTGTTCTTTTTTATTTTTTGAGGAATAAAACAGTTTAAAAAATAGATGTTTAGAAGTTATATAGATATTACGCACAAATTAAGTTGTTTTAACACGAGAGCAGTTGCGTCACCGACAATCTGCCGTGTTTACGATCTGTTTTAAGACATTTTTCGTTACATACATCAGTAATTTCACAGAAGATTAGAATTTCATTAAAGATCGGACGCGATTCTATTCGCACGTAATCCGTTAGAAGGTAATATCATGCCAATAATGGATGCTGTGAAGCAAAAATGTCACGAAATCACGAAGATATTTTCGTAATTGATGATATAAGATACATCACACGGTCCTAACACCGACCCCTGAGGAACCTCGGAGGAGCATCGATGGAGAAAAAGGACGTAAAATAGAACCACTTCATGATAAGTACAGAAGATGTGTGCGTTGTTGATTTCGATTTATCCGAATTTATCCGACCGTTTGTTCTTCTATCCGCCTCCGTTAAATATTTCCGATAATTTCAATTTGCCGATACCTTGAAAATCCGTTTATTATTAAAACATAACACCAGGAGTCACTGGACTGCGATGCATTATAAAGCATCATAAAACGTTCCTTAGACTCTTTCGCTCAATAGACTCTGTTCTGTTTGCTTCTGTTTACTCCGATTTAACTGTAACTCGTACAATTAGCGTTAATCAGCAATCCAGCGAGGATCTGTCCAATCACAGCGCTCTTTTAAAAGATGTTTCAAACGAGTGTTTTTTTTTTAAATATCTGATTTCTAACCTTTGTGAAATACAATGCGACTATCGCCAAAGCCGGAAATCAAAATTTAATTCTGCTTATAAGGTAAAAACGAAATGTGCCAGAACTGCTGAAGAATAATTTCGATTCGATTCGCACTTTTTAGTTCGTTTGCTGAGTCAGAATCAGAGTGAAATCGACTCTTGTGCACTTGTTATACGCTGAATGCCTTTGATTTGTCCACCTCAACGTCCACCTCGACGCGTTGTCTAGAATAATAAGGTAAATATCTTGTAATACGCTGTTTAGGGAAGAAAAAATGTTAAATTGTTCAGTTAGCCGGTTACTCTAGATTGTTTTTTTCTTATTAGATGTAATATTGTAAATATTCTAGTCTGTCAAAGATTGCAAAAATAAAACAAACCAAAAAAAAGCCTAATCAAATCCAACAAGGGAAAAACTGCCGGATTAACGGAAGTCAGTGCAGCATACCAGAAATACTAGATCTTTAAAGTAAACAAAGTTTGGAGGACCAGAAGACTGATCTAACAGTGTTCCTTGGCCATTTTGGCTTTTAGGTCACGGTACTTGAGGTTTATTTTTCATAGTTCATGGTTCATGGACTTCCCACGTCTTCAGCGTTTCTATCCGTCTAATTGTTTGTTTTCGGTTTTCAGATGTGACATGGCAGAAGATGTGTTCGATGGACATTTTGTCAGCATCCTTTCACCTGCACGCGGGAGAGGCGTCCGTGTCATGATCGTACGACTGTAGCAACGAGTTTCAGAGTCGCCATGGAGACTCCAGCGGGAAGTGAGCTTCCTGGCACGGCCGATGGCAGCCAGCCGTCAGACGCCATCTCACCTGATCCTCAGTCGCCCCAGACGCCTCCGGCGGGGAAGCTAAGAAAGACGGCCTTCAAGTTTTTCGGAGGTCGAAAGAGCATCTGTATGCTGCCCAGCTTTTTCGTAGGAAGAGGCAAGAGTCAAGGAAGGTGGTCGTCTAAAATGGGCGTAACCAAGAGTCAGACTTATGACGGTGTGAGCAGAGCGTGTTGGGAAGACGGCGCCAGAGGCGGCGGTGATGTGACTTCGGCGGAATTTGAATTCCACAACCCGAACGGCTCGAGCGACCTGCACAAAGCGCAGGAGAGTTTCGCGAAGTCGCAGTCCCTCCCGCGACAGAAGAGAGGCCTCAGAGGTCTCTTCAGCAGCATTCGGAAGCACCGGAAAAGCAAAAGTAATGCTGAAGCGGAAAAAAACGAGATGCTTGAAATGTCCTCGGGTGAAACAGTGCCTGGTAAGTTGACAAACCTCGGTCGTCATGGAGACAGTAATGACTGCAAGAGTCACATAGATCTGTTAGAGCCGGACGTGCCTATGGAATCCAACAGCAGTGATTTCACAGAATTGCCTGCCGCTGTTGCTGACGCTTGCACAATGGAGGAAACACTAGTGCCTGAGAGTTCAAGGAGCAAGGGGAAGGCTGGGGAGGAAGAGGAGGAAGAAGAAAAAAGTGGTGATGAATTCCACGACGAGGCAGAAGAAGAGAAAGAACGAAAGAAAAAGGGCGGCCTGGTTACGTATCGGCAGCCGCTATCTGCAGACTCTGAGATGGCGCGCCTCAGTGAACTACACACAGACCTACCTGAGGGAGACCCACCTACAATCTCCACCTCAACGGACAACTTGATGTTTGGAGATGTGTCCTCTCTGAAGAGTTTTGATTCGTTGACTGGTTGCGGTGACATCATCGCTGACCAGGATGACGTCAGCGTCGCAGAGAGTTCGGTGTCAGGTGAGAGAGGAAGCCGTAATGCTGGCAAACGCAGCTCCTGCCTTGTTACTTATCAGGGTGGTGGAGAGGAGATGGCAACTCCGGACGAAGTGGACAACGAGTACCTGCACAGCCTGTGGGAGTCGGAGGGCAGCGAGGTGTGCTACCTACCATCGGAGCAGACCATCAGCCCGTCGTCCACTTCTGATCAGCCAACCAGCTCCTTCCATGTCACCACCAGCACTAGTGGCAACACCAGCACTAGTCCTTTGGGAATCACGGAAACGGTCCTTACGCCTACCGATCTTCTGACTCCCCAGAGTGACCAACAGGGATCAGTGCCAAACAGTGATGAGGGTTACTACGATTCCACAACGCCTGGAGCTGATGACGATACTCGTGAACGTCCGCAGCAGGAAAGACTTCCCCGCGACAGCTATAGTGGCGATGCCCTTTACGAACTTTTTGAGCCCGATGATAGCTTGCTCAGTCCTCCTCTACCTTCTAAAGACAATCGAGGATTGCTGGGTGGTAAAGGAGATCTTCTTTATGCCTTGACATCTGCTGCCTTGGAATCTGGTGCCATGGAGACAGAGGAGGAGCGTCTGAGTAAGATCCAGCATGCCTTGCTGTGTTGCGAGTTGCAGAACCTGAGAAACCCATCCAAAGATCAGCATCTGTATTGTAGCGACCATTTATACAGTGATACAAACCCTCTTGAGGGGAAGTACAAAAGCTCAGAAGAGGAACTGCTCCATCAGTCTGGATCCAGACCACTGCAAGGATCCCAAGCCTTAAAAGAAGTTTTGTCTCATAGCGGGGGTCAGGTGCAGCACAGAACCTTGTACGGACCTACTGCCGATTCAAGGTTAAGCACACAAGTCTCAAAGGCAGCAAGCCTTGTAAAAGATGCAGTACTATATTCCAAGCAAGAAAGGTGCGATGCTTCAGACGATGGCTCTTTACCGCCCACCAGAGGCTGCACCCAATCACAGGAGGAGCTGATGGTCTGTTTCTCGCAAGCATTGGTTGATTTTACCAAAAACACCAGGCTTTATCGCAACTCCACAGAGAGTCTGGATGGCTCGGAATCTAGCTCACCGTTTGGACCAAGCCTAAGTGCTCTTCCTGCCATTGTCACTTTCGATGTGGTGGACATGGAGAATGAGGGTGAGTGTGAACAGCCAGAGCTTGTAGAGGAAGAGGAGGAGTTGGCATCCCCGTTTGAGGCGTTCGAAGATGACGGCTGCTACTTACAGCAGGACGCTTTTGCCGAGTGTGATCAGAGAACCTTTGATGCCTACGAGCAAAGTTTGTTGCTCAGCAACGCTTGGGGTATCACAAGCCTTCCCCGTCACCTTAGCCTGGGCCGTCCGTGCCCTCCGGTTCCTGCACCGCTCGCTCTTAACCGACGTAGTCGCTCTCTGGATACGGATAGTCTTGAGCTCCAGACCAGCGAGCTTTACGCGTCCCTGGTTTCCCATGGCCATAAAATGGCTGCCTCCTTCCACCGCAGGAAAAATAGTGCCGACACAGGAGACCTTTGCGACATGGTGCAACAAGGAAGGAACTGGAGACAGGGGCATAGTTGTGAATTTGACTCTTCCGAGAAGGATACCTCCATGTCTCAGCAGCAACAGAGATCCTCGTGTGGTACCCCTTGGATGGAAACGCTGTCAAGTTGTTCTAGTTCTAGCTGTCAGCCAACAGTTAGACCTTCACACCTCCCCCTACAGGCTGCTTATCCTAATAGCAGCGCAGCACGAATCCAGAAAACCAGTGCCGAAGGAGACGTTTCGGGTGGCGGTCACAGTGATCAGTACCCTTGTAATCATCCTCCAGGAGGACAGTGGAAAAGTCGACCAGTCGGTATCACCCAGGGTATACCTCATCACCGATCCGACCAATCAGAGGCTGCAAGAGAGATTACGACCAAGAACAGGAGGACAGACATGGAGCTGGGATTCTCCACAGCAACGCCCAAACGCAACATGTAAACACCCAGAAAAAAACAAAAACAAAACAAAAAGTAAACAGGTCTCATGGCCAAAGACACAGCTGGATGTTTACTGACCGTCATGATTTGTATCTTTCGCACATATTTACTGTTACTGTTACTGTTATCTTCTTACAGTTATAAGCTATTATATTTTAGTGATGGTGTATTTTTTTTTTTTGTTGTTGTTTTTTTCCTTCAGACATCTATGATGTCTTTTTATTTGCCATGTTGTTTGGCATTTATGTAGCAGGTGTCTATGATTATATTTGCCTTTGTTTTCTGGTTTGCAAGTCTTCTTGACTCGCTAGACAGTTAAAACCCATTCGACAGAAATTTTTACGATATGCTTGTGCGCGTTTGAACCGAAACTGTGCTAGCATGCTAAAGTTTCTGCTGCTATTCCTACTGGACACCACAGATTAGAAGTGTTGAACCTTGAACCTTTTTTTTTTTTTTTTTTTTTTTTAAACAAACAAACTGACAATTATTGGTTAACATCTTTATGATCTTTATCGTTATCCCCTGAACACTTTTGATAGACTTTTTCAAAAGATAGTTTTCCGTGCTACACTTTGTTTTTGTTTTTTTTTTGTTTGTTTTTTTTATGTTTTTTTAATTTGTAGTTACCACATTTTTGACACTCGTAGGGACCTTTTGGTGAACATGGTGATGCTTGGGAACAAAAAAAAAACCCTTTGAAGTTTTATACGTTCAAATTATGTTCTTTGTTGTACTTGGACAGCCGTTTTTCAAATTTGTTTTTATGATGTTCCCCAGTCGTTAGTGTTCGAGAAAAAAAAAATCTGTAGCTCATCAATGAGTCATGTTTTTCAAAAAATATAAAAATAAAAATTAATGTAAGTATATGTTTTTTTTTTTTTTTTTTTTCATCCTCAGTGGCAGAAACTGTGTTGGGCAGCTTTACATAATGCTTTTAAGTGTCATTAGATCAAAAGAAATGTCTGCGAGATTACAAGCTATGCTAGCTATTGGCTAGTTATTTCATAAAACACTGATGAATTAGCTACATGTATTTCCTCTTATTCCTTGCTACGTAGTGCTTAGTCGATTATCAGGTGAAAATCATTTCATATTTGTGAACAAATGCATTTTGTAAATGTCTGTTAAAGATGTCACCAAAGCCAACATCATGCACTTACTACAATACGTACTGAGAGTTTTCTTTTTTTTTTTTTTTTTTTTTTTTTTTTTTTTTTCAAACAATTCTGTGACAGAATCAACGCCGGTTAATTTGTGATCAGTTTTTTTTTTTATTATTATGTCACATTTTCTTTTTTCTTTTTTTTTTGCATTTGGTACAGTCTTTTATTGTGATCTGTAAACGAATGCTCACACTTTTGTTCTGCTGGCGTATGTGAGCTAGCTTAAACCAACACAAGCTTTTTTTTTTAAAAAAAAAAATATATATATGGATGTATACTCACAGACAATGAATGTTTAAACATCAAGTTAAATGTTTGTGGGATTTAAGTAGCTGCCAATCACTACCCTTTACCCATACTGCCTCTGAGTGCTTACACACTCACACAAAACACAACTTCAACTGGAAATAAACTCCATCTCAAGTGAAAAGTGAATTTGTGATCTTTGCAAATTTATTTATTTGTTGCTTTAACCGGTTTCTCTACTTTGAGGGATTTCTGGAGATTAAGCTAAATCATGATTACCATTTCTCTCCAATAATAATTGGAACAATAATGACACCTGAATATGATATAAAAATATTCATAAGGAATTTGATTAGATGCATTTTGTGCATTAATGTTGGGAATAATTTTCAGAATTGGTCCTTAAGTCTAAAAGAACGTGAGTTTGGGATGTACTCCTGCAATCTAGGGACAGGCTTCTGAGCATCCCCCCAGTATTCCGGGGACAAGGTGGCCAAATTCCATCCAGCATTCCATCCAGGCTGTCCAGCTTACTCCAGTATTCCAGGGACAGGCTGGCTGGCATCCCCCCAGTATTCCGGGGACAGACTCGCTAAATTCCATCCAGTATTCCATCCAGGCTGCCCAGCTTACTTCAGTATTCCAGGGACAGGCTGCCCAGTTCACCCCAGTATTCCAGGGACAGGCTGGCTGGCATCCCCCCAGTATTCCAGGGACAGGCTGCCCAGCTTACTTCAGTATTCCGGGGACAGCCTGCCCAGTTTACCCCAGTATTCCTGGGACTGGCTGTCCAGCTTACCCTAATATTCCAGGGACAGGCTAGCCGGCATCCCCCCAGTATTCCGGGGACAGGCACTGGATCTACCATCACCCTGACCAGGATAAAGTGCTCTCTAATGATGTATGAATGAATGATCATCATTCCTTTTTTGCTCTTTTGAAATGGAAGTTGAGTCAAAATGCCTATTAAGCAATTCCTGCTTCTAAACTCTACCGTGAAGTTGACTTTATCCTTCCTCAGGTCTTTTATATTTCTAATAAATGGAACAGACTTCAAGGTAGCCGGGAAACTTGTGCAGGACGATGGATGAGATTACATCATGCATTAGAACCCATATGGCGCTCAGGGCATCGTGGATAGATTCTTTTTTGATAAGTATTGGCACCCTGAAAGCAGCAAGTACCTCAGTGATGGGAAAAATAATAATCTCATTTAGGGATTAAAATCGATTTTAGATTGGTTTATATGATCCCTGTGGCCACGGGTTCCTGGGAGTGGAGTGCCAAAAATTGCTTTTAATCCGGGTTTTCAAATTGAAGTCTTGGAGGCATCTAACACACCTGATTGAGTCAGGTAATTAACTAGTGAATTAAGTCAGGTGTGCTGGAAAAAGCTGTTGAACAGCAGAACAGCGTTTGTGGGTGTAGAAGTGAGAAGAGTGTCTGCCTTCCTGGTAGGTAAAGCGACTCAGAAAACACTTTATATTCATCTTTTGATTTTTACTTACTACACCAGGATCCCTGGTATGAGTCCTACTTAAAAGACACTTGGAAATAAACCTTTAGAGCCAAACTCTATGTTTTTATTATTATTATTTTTTTTAATATTAATAGAATAAAGTTAATATTATACCCAACAGCTATCCAAGAACAACATTTAAAAGCAGTAGGTTGGGAAAAAATAGCCTTCCATGAGCACGTCAATCAAATACAAAAATCACTAGATAATCACACATTTGAAAAGAAATGTTATTATTTAAAAATATATATAAAAATATGGCATGTTAATAACAGATAAATACTATTTATATTATTTTATTTGTAATTTTTTATTAAACATTTCATGCTTAAGTCGCATCCTTGGAAAGTTTGGAAAGCCAGCAGTAAATGCTGCTATGAACCACTTCGCAGTGGCAGTTCGACTGACATGACAGACGTTTTTATTATTATTTACACTACAAGGCCAAAAGTATTTGCACCCCTGATCATCACACCCATGTGTTGTAGAACAGTTCCAGATTTATTCCTCTGTGTTTGCTGTTATAATGAGCTCCACTCTTCTGGGAAGCTTTCCACTAGATGTTGGAGTGTGGCTGTGGGGATTTGTGTTCATTCAGCTACAAGAGCATTAGTGAGGTCAGGCGCTGATGTTGGGATGTCGAGGAGGTCTGGGGTTCAGTCGGTGTTCCAGTTCATCCCAAAGGTGTTCAGTGGGGTTGAGGTCAGGGCTCTGTGCAGGACACTCGAGTTCTTCCACTCCAACCTTCACACACCATGTCTTCATGGAGCTCGCTTTGTGCACAGGGCATTGTCATGCTGGAACAGGTTTGAGTCTCTTAGTTCCAGTGAAGGGAAACTGTAAAGCTTCAGCACACAGAGACGTTCTATACAATTGTGTGCTTCCAGGTGTCCACAAACTTTTGACCATATACTGTAACTCATCTATTATTATCTCATTTACTCACCACCATGTGGCTCACACAAACTTTTAATAGCATTAAAAAATGGAATTCTACAAACTTTTGTAAGTCTGATGACTATATTTTGCTCTGAAAAGCATATTGTGGCACAAAGTCCAAAGATTTGTTGACTTGCTGAAAACCAGAGTGCCAGAAAGACACTTACCAACTTTCAGGATCCTGAATGTTGTGGCCAGAAAAGTATACAAAAAGGTATTAAATGCTCTGCTCATAGTTGTTAACCCTCTGTTATGGTAAAGAAATTAAAACAAAAACCTTGAATTGTTTTATCTATAGATAGCTAGGTTGATAGCTAGAAGGTATGTAAAATATTTCCTCTCATGTACGTTTGGAACTCATTTATAAGGAAAATATGGACTGATTGGAGGTTGATGAAACCTTTGTTTTGATGAAACTGCTTTTAAAATTTTCCTCGGAGTTCAACTGCATTTCAATGTCATTCTGCCCTCTGCTGGTTTAGTGCAGAACTACTACACTGAAACATCTCAACTAACCACTGCTCACCACCTCAGTGGTTCCACTTCAAACATTCCATACACAGATACACAGAAGTAATAAACACTGTGTGTGTGTGTTTTGCTCTTAAAGTAAAATACTGAGTGATGTGCTGATGTGATGAAGCGGAGTTACTGTGACCATCCCGTTGTTGATTATTTCCCTTTAACAGCACGTCCCCAGGTGTTTTATTCCTCTTATATCACAGCAATTTGCCGATATTTATTTATTTATTTATTACAACACATTGCACTTTTTATATCCATTTATTGTTACATTTAATTTTGTGGAAAGTCCAAGAAACAATTTAGTTCCTGTTGTCACTTACGTTATAGCAGCTGTAAACACTCGTTCCCTCACCAGCGTCTCTTTATTCTCTCTCTTGAAGTTAATAAGACAAAAAAATCGCAGCTTGTTAAGCATGTTACCGAGAAACCGCAAAGAAGCGTAAACTCCCCTGTCCTGAAGACGTCGGAAAACTTACAGTTACAGCTTTACCTCTGACTGTTACAAAGCGCTGACACTGGAGACTCCTTCCATACATGTTACGTAAACATCTACTTAGAGAAAAATTCACCACATCAACGATTACACACATTTTTAAAATCTGCTTATGTAGAGCATCTGCTGTCAAGTCCCTGTAAATGAGCTGTTACTATAGCAACAATAACATATTAAAATGAGCGCATTCATATGAATATAAAAATATTAATGTTATTAAAATATTAATATAAAAAATGTTAATATACTCCAGAGGTGTCTTTCTTCTCTTGCTGCCACTCTGTGTCTTTCTTTCTTTCTTTCTTTCTTTCTTTCATCCTTATGAATCCAGTTTTCTACTTATTTTCCCTACCTCCATTTCTTTTTGCTTTTTTCTATCATCCTCTGTTCATATTCGATTTTTTGCTCTCTTTTTTCTTATCTTTCTTTATTTCTCAAATGTCCTTTTGAGAATTCACATTCTTGTTCTTTTATCCTTCTCTTTATTCTTTGTCATTTTCTCTTTCTTTCTGTTTATTTCTTTCCTTTTTTCTCTTTTCTCTTACCACTTCACATTCTTTATCTTTCTCATTTTATCTGCTTTTATTTATTTATTTCTGTTGATCTTGTTCTCTTTCCCTTATTAATTTTTCCTTCTTATTGCTTTCCTCCTCTTAAATGTTTCCCTCTTTTCCTGTTTTTATGCTTTATTTTTTCCCTCATGTCTTTTTGTTTATCTCCTTGCTCATTCGTCATATTCATTCATTCTTTCTGGCTCTTTATCTCTAATTGTTTTCTCTTAATTGGTCTTGTTTTCATTATTTATTCTTCTTGTTATCTTTTTTTTCCTCATTTCTTTATTTCTAATTTTTCTCTCTTTCTCTTTCGTTTCTTTACCTACTGAAGTGCAGCTCTTTTAAACATTTCTCTACATGACGTCTCCATTGAATTCCAACATTTCAGAGTTCTCCAGTAGGTTCTCCAGTAGGTTCTCCAGTAGGTTCTCCAGTAGGTTCTCCAGTAGGTTCTCCAGTAGGTTCTCCAGTGGGTTCTGGAGTTCAGGATATTGAAAAAACCGTTTTCCCCAATAAACTACTTTATATGTTTTTCTTGAATTAATTGACAGATTTCTTAAAACTTATTTTAAATATGAACTTATTTATTGGACACCTGAGTGCGGTTTGAATGAATCTGCGTCAGTGTTTCAGTAAAAATTTAGCATTCTTTATTTAAAAAAATTAAATTAAAAAATTAGAAACCTCTTACTCTTTACATCTGCAGGTTCTAACATGTTTTTTTTTCCTGAATTTCTGTAGTTTTCCAGATGTGTAAAAAAAAAAAGAGTGCTTATAATTTGCAGACCTGCACAAGAACCCATCTGTGTGTAAACAGGAAGTTCTGTCTTCTCCACTGACGCTGCTCTGATCTGAAACTGTTTATGTGCAAAAGAAAGAAGCGAGCCTGGCTGATGGAGGAGGACATTCGGAGTGAAGAGAACATTGTGTACGCTGTTTCTGTTCCGTTTTTTTTTGTTTGTTTGTTTGTTTGTTTCCTGTTTTCAGGTGAAGCTCTGTAAAGATATCGTGCTCATTATTCCACCTCCTGTTACATTATTTTGCATGTTTATTTCTAAAGCGTTAGAATAAAGTTAAACACACACACACACACACACACACACACCTTGAGTCCTCAGTATGATGATGTGAGATGCTGAGTGCAGCTTTAAGCCCCGCCCACATTTTACTCTCAGAGAGAGAGAGAGAGAGAGAGAGAGAGAGAGAGGCTGGGCGCGAGATAGCGACAGATACCGAAATACCGAGGGAGAGAAAGAGAGAGGGAGGTGAGAGACACACACAGAGAGAGAGAGAGAGGGAGAGAGAGAGAGGGAGGTGTGCAGCCTCCTCTTTTTCCTCTCTGTTCTCTCCTTTTCGTTCCTGACCGGACGTTACGTAGGCTATCTCTCACGCGCACACACCGCGCGCATCTGCGGGGCTCGGACCTGCGGACGAGAGAAACGGAAACCGGGGACCGAGCGCGAGCGGCACGGAGCCCGACCATGATGAAGATGATGGTAAGAGCGGCTTTGCATTGTTGTTGTTGTTGTTGTTGTTGTTTGTTCTGTACATAGGCGGTATAACCTGTATGTAGCTATAGATGATGGTGGTGATGGCGGTGGTCCCTCGAGCGCGTGAGCGAGATGTCCGGTAACGGGGATGAAATAAAATGGAGCGCACGGGAGAAGGAGGAAAAAAAAAAAAAAAGACTAGCGGCGCATTTGAGTCACGCATTTTTTTTCTTTCCTCCTCCCAGGTTATCCGTGATGCTGCATGGCGGTGGATGTTGGATGTTGGATGGCGGATGTGACCTTGGGGTTTATACACCGGGCTTTTGTGTTTTATCTCCGTGAAATGTTGCGTAGGTAGGCGCAGGCGCGCGCGCGCAAAAGCGGCTAAAAACAACCAAAGGAAAAAAAAAAAAAAAAAAATGACCGCGCGCGTTACCGGAATCGGTACACATCCCCCCTCCCCCCTCATCCCCCCGCCCCCACCCCAACATACCGTCCGTTCGCCCGCCCACCCATCCGCACCATGGCAACGGGCGCGAGAGATACCGAGGAGGGGGGAAACCCGGTTGAACGCCTCGAGAAGGTGAATGTCGTCGGTGTATTTTATAGCGTTTTTAATGTTTGTTGTTAAGAGACGATGATGATGATGATGATGATGAGGAGAAAGAGAAGGAGGAGGAGGATAGTGTGTGTGTGTGTGTGTGTGTGAGTGTGTGTGTGTGTGGGCCAGTGAGGTAACGTTAAACGCGCACTCCTGCCTCCGTATCCTACGTTTTCCTCAATTCCATCTAGCATCTTCTCTCTTTCATCAGTTTCTGACCTATTTTCAGTCACGAGCGCTCGAGCTTCTGATCTCGTCTCACAGATGATCATCTTTTTCCCGACGTGATCGCAGATGATGCGTGTTTAGACGTCTTGAGCGGCGCTCGAGGACTTGCGGGTTCCGTTAGGCGCCAGATGACGCGGATCGGCCCTGATTGAGTCGTAGAAGAAGAGCAAGAACCCCACGCAGGCCTCAGTGAGACGCTGTAGCTACAGTAGTTACCATACTGAGGCCTGAGACACACGAAAGCCGGGTTTACGCTGTACGAGTTTGTTATTATGGACAAAAACAACGCGCACCGTTAAAGAATTCTTTGGTCGCGAGTCTCAGAACGCATCATATGATCCGCTCGATTTAGTGCTGCTGAAACTAAAGACAGAAGTTTTGAGGAATTTCAGAGTGACAGCGCTGCTACGACGCTCATCCAATAGGAGGACGCTATACGATAGCGCAAAACTCGAAATGAAATATTCGTGTTTGATCATTTAAAATACTCAGTTACTCACATTAATTAATAAATATAACATCACCAGCCTGCATTCCTGACCCCTTGTACAGTCAGGTGCACAGCTAGCGCACATGCTAACGGACAAGAACTATCCTTATTCCCTCAAGCTCACTTCGAGGAAAGTGCGTTTCGTGTTGTCGTCTTTAACCCAGTCATGAACGTCTCCAAACTCGCGCTGACTGATGACGTAAACAGAGCATATTGATTTTTCTTAATCGTAGGTCTATCGTTAGAGGATCTTCATCACACAGTGTGTTATAAAATTCAGACGAGATTTTGTTGGAATGTCGATCATGGCGAGTAAAATTTTGCAAACGTATATGTAAACCTATAAACGTAAACTGCGGAGGTGCCAATATTTAAATTTGTGGTTTAGCCGTAGCATTTACAATTTCTGATCTCGCTACAGCGATAAGGGAGACACCTGGACACTATGCTTTTCTGCTTTTCCAGCTACAGAATAAATGCAAATATAAATCACCTAGCAGATTCACCGAAGGGGAAAGGACGTGGGATGTGTAAGACATGGATCTGCTTCTGGTACTGGTGTGTCAATTTTGTGATAAAATCGTTTTCCCTCTCTAACTTTTCCCTCTGCTAAAGTAACACTCGGAAACAACTCTGAATAAAGACTGAAATGTTTTACCTCTAAAAATACACACAATGGCGAGTTTACCGATTTCCACCCCGGAAGGTTGATTTATACGTCGTATCTCATGTCGTAACTTACAGACTTCTACATGCCACACAGTGTTTTGTTTCCACGGTTTCCATGTTTTGTCTTTTTCTCGCCATCTTTGCTCATTTACGCCGCATCAATCCACTTTCAGAAATGGCGCTAACGTCCTGATTCAAGCGCGCAAACCTGCACATGATAAATACAAACATCTTTACGTTGTCTCAGTGTTTTAGTGTGGAAAAAAATACTGTGAAAATACGTCCCAAACCACACACTAGCATACTAAATAATGCAGTTACCATAGTTACCATATGTGTCATCCAGAATAATTTTTTTTTACAGTAACCATCAATATTTCCACGTAGCTGATAGATGTTTAGGTAGCTAGCGTAGAACTTCTGGCCACTCCATTAGGAGCTTTGTGTTTTAAATTTTTTTTTTAACGATTTGAACATCTTTATTAGCAGATATCCTTACGTAGTTTATTGCCTCAATTAACTGAAAATGAAAGTCATGTTTTCACTCAAAGGTTTGTGACGTTAAACCTGGTCTATTTCTGGTTCCACTGCGTAAAATGACGTACATATCATATAATATAATTAATATAATACATACAATAATGTACACAGCAAAAAAAATTCCACTGTTTGTTTTTTTTAAATAAGTAAACCACAATTAAATATCATAAATGTTTGTTTACATTTATTAAACGTTGCCTGAAATATTTTTTTTATTTCATGACTAGGTTTAGTTGAATTCAGATCTTGTTTGTCGTCAGAACTTTGTGACATCGCAGACATCCACGCTAGCTAATTATGCTTGCTAAATCGTAGCGCATTTACGGCAGATCATGTGCTATTTAAACATCTTGTTCAATATGAAAATTAACAGAATTACATAGTAGTTTTAACCTACGAATTTTTCGATGTTTTGGTAGCCCAAGTATCATGGGAAAGATTTGTCACAGATAGCTAACGTCCAAACTAGCTACTGTATGCTGATTTTGACATCCCGTTTAGTACAGATTTATACGATAAAGCCCACGCTGATTAGTGTTTTGCGGAAAAGCTACCAGTGTTTAATTTTGACAGGATATTTCTACTTCCCCTCTGCGACTCACCTCATCCCTGAGTCTAGGAAAATGTTAAGCTAGTTAGCTTTAAACTCTAACTAAACAGCAACAGACGTATCACTGTGAAGTCGCCTGTTAATTACAATAAAATAATTTTAATTTTTGTGTGACTTTTTGTGTTTTGTTTCTAAATAACCACGAGTGTATCGCAACAGCTAGGTGAGAAACCATAGCAACCAGCAGTAAAGTACTGATCAGCTAGTGCTGTATTTCAGTGTTTCTATCCCTGAAGCAAGCTTTTACTTTGTCTGAAAATGTTCTGAAGTGACATCTGAGTTTATGTTCGCAAAGAGTAAACATACAAATGAGTACAACTCATTAAACTAAATAAAAAATAAATAAACTAAAATAAACTAAAATAAATTCCCCCAGTTATTGATCGAAAAAACACTGCACTTTTAAAATGACACCCGCTAATAAACCTGCTAATGTAACGCAACTGTAGCTAGAATATGTTAGCCGCTAACTTGATAGCTAGCTAAACGTCTGACATTTTGCTTTTGTTAGCTAAGTAGCTCTCTACATTATTAACAAACTAATATAGTTGTGTTTAGCAGAAAAATAATTGCAGCTAGTTCACGATGTTTTCTCGGGTAATCTGATAAACTAGCGAGTGATGATAAGTAAATGAATGTCATGTTCTCGGCGGCCGAGTTAGACGATCTTTCTCGACTAAAATCCACCAATAGGAGGATGGCAGATGGACAAACGTAAGCGAAACATGCTAATGAACAATTATTACCTCCTTATTGAAGAATATGCGTGTTCTCCGCGAGCTTATACCCGGATTACGCTGATTAATGTCGTGAGCAGATCGTAAGAAAATAAATTGTTTAATCGCAGGTCTATTGCTAGCGGATCTCCATCGTATGATCTGACACGGAGAACACACGCTGTCACACAGTCTGTTATGGAATGAATGGATGTTTTCTTATGTGGAAATGTTTTGTGGGTGGTTTTGGAGATTTCTCAGTGGGAGGGATTAGGCAACGATGTAAGAGACGGAGGCGGAGCTTAAAAGGAGGCGGGGATTAAAAGAGACAGATTAAAAATGTGTGTAAAGGATTTAAAGGTTGCATAGAGACTTACAGTGCTGTCGTGTGTTTGGGGTGTGTTTGTGTGTGCGTGTGTGTGTGTGTGCGTGTGTGTGTGTTTGTGTGTGTGCGTGTGTTTGTGTGTGTGCGTGTGTGTGTGTTTGTGTGTGTGTGCGTGTGTGTGTTTGGGATTGTGTTTGTGTGTTTGGGATTGTGTTCTACAGCTAAACGAATTCCTCTACACACTGTCTCTCATAGACTCCTGCTGGATAACGGTTACATAATCCTTCTGTCCAATCAGTGCGTGTGTGTGTGTGTGTGTGTGTGTGTGCGTGTGTGTGTGTGTGTGTGTGTGTGTGTGCGTGTGCGTGTGCGTGTGTGTGTGTGTAGAGGCTGTATTCTCAGGCTGCAGCTTCTCTTTGAATTTGCAGCGTGACGATTACAGGATACAAACAGTTAGCGTAACAATAAAATATTCATAATATTTACGCATCAAGAACTTAAAATCGTACGAATAATCTCGTGGATAAACTCGACACTCGAGAAGCCCAAAATTTATTTATTTTTTTTACCTTCAGCTGGAGAAGAAACCTAAGAAAGAACTGAGTTAACAACCACAACAACAACAACAACAACAAAAACTGAACAACAACAACAACAACAAAAAAGTCACATATTTAATTTCTAAGACTGAAATTAAATCTAGATTTTTTTTTATTTGGCTTTTAATGCCTGAAAAGCAATAAGTATTTAATGTTTAATTGAATAATTTAACCAAATTAATAAAAAGAAATAAAATATATAAAAAAATAAATATACAATTTGCTCCATAAATGACAATAAAATAAAACAACACAAAATAAATATTTTATTAAATATTTAATACAAATAATATATAAAAATAAATAATATTATTAAAAAATAATATTATAAATACAGTATGTTTGTTTATATTCTAATCAGCCCAATAAAATAAAATTATATTAATAGATTTATTAAATATATTAAATATATTAATTAATATATTAATTAAAGTATAATTGTATATATTTTTTAAGTAAAGTTTTTTAAAGTTTAAAATATTTATCTTTTTACGGAGAAAATTTGAACGTATCATTTTTTGAATATTTTTAGTGGCAGAAATTTTGGTGTATGATTAAGTATTATTATTATTATTATTGTTATTGTTATTATTATTATTGTTTATGTAGCGTGTGTGTGTGTGTGTGTGTGTGTGTGTCCCTGGCAGAGGCATTATGGGTAATTACCTGTGTTGGCATGTTGCCAGAGACAGCAGCACACCGTGTTCCTGAGTCCTGAGAATTTAAAATTCACAGTCACCATCCTGAAGTTGATTATTTTCCACTAACCGCACGTCCCCGAGTGTTTTATTCCTCTTACACCACAGCAACTTACCAACAATTACAATGTTATATTTATTAAAAAAAACAAAACATCATACTTTTTATTCGTTTATAGTTACATTTAATGTCCATGAAACGGATTCTCGCTTACGTTATAGCAGCTATAAACAGTCGTTCCCTCACAACCTTCTTTTCTTCCTGTCAGAAAAACGCAGCTTCTTGTATTTCGTTAACGAGAAACCGCAAAAAAAAAGCGTAAACTCCTCTGTCCTGAAGATGTCGGAAAACTTAACACTACAGCTTTACTTCTGACACTGGAGACTCCTTCCATAAAAGTTACATAAATGTGTCCTTACAGAAAACCTCACCATGACAACAGTTTTTTTGTCAACGAATGTGCTGTTACTATAGCAACGGTAACGTATCAGAAGGTGCGCATTAATATAAACCTGTGACTTGCAGCTGCACTACTGTCAGAGCTGCTGTTTTAGAAAATTAATCAACACTTGACGACCAATCACAGTCCAGAATTCAGCAGCGCCGTGTGTGTGTGTGTGTGTGTGTGTGTGTGAGAATTCTCTTTTCTTCTGTTTTATTGTTGTTTATTTTATTTTTCTGTGTATTTGTACCTGTACTCTGTTTTTTTCTTTCCTTTTTTTTTCCCTAAAAAAAGATAGAATAATGATGACCAAAACAACATGTACGGACTCAAGCTACAAGTCAAAACAATTTTATTTATTTAAAAATTCAGTAAAGCATTTGAATATTAAATAGCGTAACATTTCATTCATGAGTGAACGCTAATAAATTAGCGCTAATAAACCAAGGAATGTGGAAAAAAAAAATCTGAAAGTAAAACCATAATTTTATCATAAAAGATGAATGTGTTGAATTTGTTTTGATGTTTAATTTAATACTTTTAAGTTATTTATAAAGATTTTAAAAACAAAAAATTGACTCCAAAACACTGAGCTGACAATAAATAATTAAAAAAAACCCACTCAGAATATTAAATTAAAAATATTGTTTGTTTCTCCGTTTCTTAAGTGACCCTTTTCCATGTAACACCATTTTGTTTTTGTTTTTGTTTTCATATTTAATTTAAACAGTAATTATATAATTAATAATAGGCTGTGCTAGAATGTAACGTTTAGCTACTGCAGTCTTGCGTTTATATTTTTTAAATTTAATACTTTATGTTAAATATATCAGAGATAACTAGCTCTGTTTGGTTATTTATTTATTTTTAGCCAAACTCCATTAACACCTTTTTATTTTATGGAGCTGTTAGCCGTGTAGCTAACGTCACTCCACAGCCAGCTAGCTTAATTTATTAGCAAGCTAACACAACACAACCTGCTTTTCCAAATTTGTCAGAAAATGGCAAATCAAATAGATAAACATCTTGTAGAGTACACGCTGCTTTAGTGAAATTATTGTGTGTGTGTGTGTGTGTGTGTGTGTGTGTGTGGTTTTGATTGAATACTCAACCGTGATTGGCCGAGTGCCCATTTGTTTTCCACTGCCAAGTTTAGCGCGGCTCAAAGTGCTAGCCTGTCAGTTTGTTAGATGATACTGTTAATCTGTGTGTGTGTGTGTGTGTGTGTGTGTAAATACACACTTCATGTTTTTATAATTAGCCTAGCTGCTGTGTGATGTGGCTAATGTGTGCAGATGGGATAGCAGCAGATTTAACGTCTCTGTATTACAGTCAGTAACTGAAACCTTACATCTACTGTCTCTCTCTCTCTCTCTCTCTCTCTCTCTCTGTCTCTCTCTCTCTCTCTCTCTCCCTCTGTCTGTCTCTCCGTCTCTCTGTCTGTCTCTCTCTCTGTCTCTCTCTCTCTCTCTCTCTCTCTCTGTCTCTCTCTCTCTCTCTCCCTCTGTCTGTCTCTCTCTCTGTCTCTCTCTCTCTCTCTCTCTCTCTCTCTCTGTCTCTCTCTCTCTCTCTCCCTCTGTCTGTCTCTCTCTCTGTCTCTCTCTCTCTCTCTCTCTCTCTCACTTCCGGTGTGATTGTTGGGGGTGAGCGTGTGGACTGAGTGGTGTGAGTGCGCTTGGATTCTGTGAGTGAATCTTTTTTCTCTTTTCCTGGCTTTTCTCTTTGTTAGTTGTTTTTGTGTGTTTCTGGTTTACGGTGCAGTTGTTTTGGGCCGCGTGCTACCTGTTTTCTCGGGAGCATGCCGGCCCCGCGCTCGCAGTGTTTGAGTTCACTGACCCGGCGTCATGGAGTGAAAGTGGCGTCCGGGGTTAGTGTAGAGAAATGCTGCCTGGCAGTGGGTGATGTTGTTGGGCATGAAAACATATTGTCTGCCTCCAGGATGAATAACGCTACGGTTATATTTCTCAGCACTACTGAAAAGGCTAACGAACTAGTTGAGACAGGGATTGTTATTGATGATCTTTTTACCTTTGTGCTTCCACTTTCTGCACCATCAAAGAAAGTCACATTGTCCAATGTACCACCGTTTTTAAGTGATGAAGTGTTAGCTAAAGCTTTGTCTCGTTACGGTAAACTGGTTTCTCCTATTAAAAAGATCCCCATCAGTAGCGAATCGCCTTTTCTGAAGCATGTTGTCTCGTTTAGGCGCTTTGTTTACATGATTATGAATGACGATGCTGAGTTAGATGTGTCCTTGCACTTTCGGGTTGATGAGTATGATTACATTATTTACGTAACAACTGATAAAATGAAATGTTTTAATTGTGGGCAATCTGGTCATCTAATCCGTGCTTGTCCCGCAAAAAACTCAAACGACCCGTCAGCTGATGGTGACGTTGCCGCTGTCGGAAGTGACGTGGTAGTTAACGCTGAACCCGATGAAGCAGGACCGTCAGACGAGGCCCCGGGTGTATCAGGGATAGGAGTAGTGAAGGATAAGAATGATGAAGCTTTACCTGTGATCACACCAACTGATGCTAAAGAATTAGCAGCTGAAAACACAGTTTTTGGTGTAGAAGTGTCTAATGCTCAGGCGGAGATAGCCGTTACTGAGACAGATATCCTTTTAAACGATGCTTTCCACAATGACTTGCAATCTACTGTGAGTAATGTACATGATGACAGTCGAATGGAAACAGAGCAGGCAGATTTTAAAGTCCCATTAAAAAGAAAGAAGTCTGGTAAAGCTCCGACTGTTAGACATGCAAAGAAAGCAGATATAACCGAGCCAAGTGATCAGGATGAAACGGAAAGTGACAGTGAGTTTTCTGATTCGAGTGTTAGTCTTTCTCAGAGTGATTTTTCTGGACGTCATTATGAGGTAGATGACATTAAACTGTTCCTCAGAGCTACGAAGAATAAGAGAGGAGTGCGTATTAACGAATACTTTCCTGACATAAAGCAGTTTGTTGAGAAAACAAGGTGCTTCATGATGGAGGGCTCCTTTACAAATAAAGAGGTTTATCGATTGAAAAAGACATTGAGCAAACTTAACTCTGAGCTCAGTAATGAGGACAGTGAGAAAGCCTAATGCCACGTATTGTAATAGAATGTTCCTGTGGGCAGGGATTTTTCTCTTTTCCTTAAGTATGTGTCATGTTAATGTTGCTGCCCTGAATCTGAATGGTGCTAGAGATATGCACAAAAGAGCTTCATTATTTGAAGTAATTCATCAGAAAAAAATTGATGTCACTCTGTTACAGGAAACACACACTGATGTTAATAATGCTGCTGATTGGGCAGTAGAATGGAATGGGGTTGCTGTTCTAAGTCACAATACTTCACTGAGTGGTGGAGTCGCTATTCTTTTTGCTAAGAGTTTCAGCCCACGCTCTTATCAGATTGAAGAGGTTATTAAAGGGAGACTTTTGAAAGTAAGAGCCTCTTTTGAAAATGTTGTATTTGTTTTTATTTGTGTATATACACCAACTTCAGCTGTTGAAAGAATGCTATTTCTAAATACTTTGTGCTCTGTTTTACAAAATGTTGGTGTTGATGAATATTTATTTTTGGGTGGTGATTTTAATTGCACAGAGTCCAACTTGGATAGAAATCACATTGAACCCCATTTACCTTCACGTCAACGTCTTGTTCAGCTAACAAAAACACATGAATTAATTGATATTTGGAGACAGCTTAATGGAGAACAAAGACAATACACTTGGACCCATGTTCGTGATAACACGATTTCATTGGCAAGACTGGATAGGTTTTATGTTTTTAAACATCATGGTAGTATTGTTCAGAGTTGTGTTATTATCCCATCATGTCTTTCAGATCATAGTATGGTGCAGTGTTGTATCTTTTTAAACTCTATTAAGCCAAAGAGTGCTTATTGGCATCTAAATACCACCTTATTGGATGATAAGTGTTTTAAAGAAAGTTTTAAAAATTTCTGGGATGTTTTTAAAACTACAAAGAATTCTTTTAGAACACTGCAGCAATGGTGGGATTTTGGGAAAGTTCAGATAAAACAGTTTTGTCAACAATACTCCCAGAATATCACTAGAGAGATAACCCTGACTTTGAACACCTTAGAGACTGATATTTTAAAATTGCAAGAATTGGCTCACTTGCCTGGGAATCAAAGTGATGTGGAGTCTCTCATAAAAAAAAAGAAAACTCAGTTGTCTGATCTACTAGGGGTTAAAACACAGGGTGCTCTGGTCAGGTCACGTTTTTTAAGTGTAAATGAGATGGATGTACCCTCAAGGTTTTTTTTCAGTTTGGAAAGAAAAAATGGACAGAACAGGGTTATTCATGCTTTACGTTCTGAATCTGGGGTATTGCTGACTGACCCCAAAGACATTCGTAAGAGAGCAGTCACTTTTTATGAGTCTTTATATAAAAATGAACTGAGTCCAGATTATAGGCATGATAGTGATTTCTTTGACAATCTTCCTCAAGTGTCAGAGGAAGTTAACGCAAAGATTTCAGGTGCCTTGACCATGGGGGAACTCTGCAAGGCCCTCCAAGGTATGGAGCTGGGAAAAGCACCAGGGATGGATGGCCTGCCAGTCGACGTCTATAAGTCATTTTGGTCAGAGCTTGGAGAAGACTTGCTGGAGGTACTGAATGACAGTTTAGCCGGAGGGCTATTGCCGTTGAGCTGCCGCAGAGCAGTCTTGACTCTCCTACCCAAGAAGGGTGACCTGACGGACATCAAGTGCTGGCGGCCGGTCTCCCTCCTGTGCAGTGACTACAAGCTGCTCTCTAAGGTTTTAGCTAATCGGTTGGCAGAGGTTATGGACAAGGTCATACATCCTGACCAGACATACTGTGTCCCTGGTAGGTCAATCTTTGATAATGTTTCCCTGATTAGAGATCTTCTCGATGTCTCTAAGGTGCTAAATCTAGATTGTGGTTTAATATCATTGGATCAAGAGAAAGCCTTTGATCGTGTTGAACATGCTTATTTATGGAGAGTTTTGAAAGCCTTTGGTTTTTGTAAAAAATTTATAGATCAGGTGAAAGTTCTCTATAGTGATGTTCAGAGCATTCTCAAGGTCAATGGTGGTTTGTGTGCTCCTTTTGGAGCCTGTAGAGGTATCAGACAGGGGTGTTCACTTTCTGGTATGCTTTATTCTTTGGCCATAGAGCCTTTGTTACAACAAATAAGAATGAAACTTCATGGTATATCTTTGCCAAACTGTGATGGCAATTTCTTATTATCAGCGTATGCTGATGATATAGTAGTTATGATCAGTAAGCAAAATGATGTACAGGTTTTATCTGAATTGCTTGGAAAATTTAAAGTTTTATCTTCTGCTAATATAAATTGGAATAAAAGTGAAGCACTACTGATAGGAAGCTGGAAAAGTGGAAAACCGAAACTTCCTGCTGGTTTACATTGGGGAAAAGAAGGTTTTAAATATTTGGGGGTCTTTTTAGGCAATGACACAACAGTGCAGAAAAACTGGGAAGGTTTAATAGAAAAAGTCAAAGGACGCCTAGAAAAATGGAAGTCTTTGTCCCCAAAATTGTCATACAGAGGACGCATTTTAGTTATTAATAATTTGGTGGCATCTTCCTTATGGCATAAGTTTGCCTGTGTAGATCCTCCTTTGCAGCTGCTATCAAAAATCCAGGCTACCCTGGTGGACTTTTTTTGGGATAAATTACATTGGGTCTCACAAAATGTTCTGTTCTTGCCCAAGGAGGAAGGTGGTCAAGGACTAATTCATCTCCAGAGCAGAATTGCAACCTTTCGTCTGCAGTTTGTGCAAAGACTGTTGGATGGACCATCACGTTTTAGCTGGCGTGCTGTTTCATGCCTGATTTTACGTAGTTTTGCAGGTTTGGGGCTGGACAAAGCACTTTTTTTGATGGATCCCCTAAAACTGGACACCTCCACGTTGCCAATTTTTTACAAGAACATTTTCAAAGTTTGGAGTCTCTTTGCTGTTCAACGACCAGAAAACTCACATTCTCTTCATTGGTTACTGGAGGAGCCTTTAATCTGTGGCTCCCGGTTGGACCTAACAGACAGTTCCTTTTTCCCTGGACTTAGTAGGTTGCTGATTGAACACAACATTATTACTCTGAGTCAGCTACTGAACACTGTAGGGCCGGATTTCAAGAACAAAGCAGCATTAGCTCAACATTTGGGAATCAGGTCTATTCGTCTGGTTACCCAGTTGCTCATGAAATGGAAAGCGGCGTTTAAGACAACTGAAATGGACTTGCTAGCAGAGTATTGTGCTGGTTCCCGAGTTCCTGATCCTAAAGACTCTTTTCCTTGTCTACTACTGTCTGTAAATGTTGAAGGGATTACATCTCCTTTCATTGAAAATGTTACATCTCTGTGTAAAGACTTCTTTTTAAGTACTGGTAAATCTTTGTACAGGTCTTGTGTTTTGGTTTTTAGCAAAAAGGTTTTAAATGGGAAAGTTGATACTCCCTGGCGTGATGTTTTTAAACTGGATCAAAACACAAAACCTGAGTGGAGATCCTTGTATAAACCACCGTTGACCAAGAGAACAGGTGATTTGCAATGGAGAATTATTCATGGTGCTGTCGCGGTCAATGCTTTTATCTCAGTTCTAAACCCTGAGGTTACTTCTACATGTCCTTTCTGTTCTGACAGAGAAACCATCTTTCATGCTTTTATGAATTGTTGTAGATTGCAACCTCTATTTCTAGTTGTAGGTAATGTTTTCAGGAGTTGTAATGAGACCTTTTCTCTAGAGACTTTTATTTTGGGGTACAAATATGTGAGGAAGAAAAGATTTGTCTGTCAGCTACTGAATTTTGTCTTAGGCCAAGCAAAACTGGCCATTTATACAAGTAGGAAAAAGAAAATAGAACAAAACTTAAATCAGAACATAGTAGCCTTGTTTTTTAACTTGGTGAAGTCAAGAGTTTTGATTGATTTTCTTTATTATAAATCTATTGATGATTTTGTCACTTTTGAATGTATTTGGTGTTGTAATGAGGCTCTGTGCTCTGTTTTTGAGGGTGAACTGATTTTTATGCATACTTTGTGATTTTTTTTTTTTTTTTTTTTTTTTTTTTTTTTTTTTTTTTTTTTTTCCTTTTTTCCTTTTTTTTTTTTCCTCCCCCCCCACCTAAACTTACTGTGTTGTAGGAGTGTATTGTGAATAGGAGAGGTTTTTTTTGTAATAAAAGTCTTGTTAAAATTCAATTCTCTCTCTCTCTCTCTGTCTCTCTCTCTCTCTCTCCCTCTGTCTGTCTCTCTCTCTGTCTCTCTCTCTCTCTCTCTCTCTCTCTCTCTGTCTCTCTCTCTCTCTCTCTCTCTCCCTCTGTCTCTCCGTCTCTCTCTCTGTCTCTCTCTCTCTCTCTCTCTGTCTCTCTCTGTCTCTCTCTCTCTCTCTCTCTCTCTCTCTCTCTCTGTCTCTCTCTCTCTCTCTCCCTCTGTCTCTCTCTCTGTCTCTCTCTGTCTCTCTGTCTCTCTTTCTCTGTCTCTCTTTCTCTATCTATCTCTCTGTCTCTCTCTCTCTCTCTCTCTCTGTCTCTCTCTCTCTCTCTCTCTCTATCTGTCTCTCTCTCTCTGTCTCTCTGTCTTTCTCTGTCTCTCTCTCTCTCTCTCTCTCTCTCTCTCTGTCTCTCTCTCTCTCTTTCTCTCTGTCTCTCTCTCTCTCTCTCTCTATCTGTCTCTCTCTCTCTCTCTCTCTCTCTCCGTCTGTCTCTGTCTCTATCTGTCTCTCTCTCTCTCTATCTGTCTCTTTTTCTCTCTGTCTGTCTGTCTCTCTCTCACTCACCCTCTCTCTCCATCTCTCTCTCTCAAATAATCTGTCTCTCTGTATCTTTCTGTCTCACACATGATCTGTCGCTCTCTCTCTCTGTTTCTATCCGTCTTTGTCTGTCTGTCTCTCACATCCTTCTCTCACCCTGTCTCTTTCTCATAATCTTTCTCTCTTTCTTTTTCTTTGTCTCTCTCTATCACATCATCTCTCTCTCTCTCTCTCTCTCTCTCTCGCTCAGTGAGATGAAATTACCTGTTCAGACAGACTCACAGCTGTGTGTGACAGAGTTACATAATCACATCGGTTCCACTAAAAAGACGATTTTATCATCACAGCGAGAGAGAAAGAGAGAGAGAGAGAGAGATGGATCCTAAACCAATCCCTAGATCTTCTAGATGTTTCTTCTAGATGACAGGGCTCTAGAACATGTACTGTAGATGCATATTGATTTTGTGTAGAACCTTCAGATTATTCCACAGAGAGAATAATAATTATTCCCTGTCGGGTTCTGTAAACATTACCCAGTCCGTCTACATGTCTTTTGGGTTCTAGAGTGCATACATAGAACGTTTATATTAGCTGGGCTCAAGAATCTTCAAATATTTCAGAGATTCTTAGAACCTTAATACACACAGAGAATGGCATCTGGGTTCTAGACCCTACAGATATGTTCCAGGTTCTAGTAGCTTTACACAATCCAAAGGACAGCATCTGGGATCTAGAGCCTTCAGTTCTGTTCAAGGTTCTAGTAGCTTTAACAGTCCAACAGACGACATCTAGGTTCTAGAGCCTTCAGCTATGTTAAAGGTTCTAGTAGCTTCAGACAGTCTAAAGGACAGCATCTGGGTTCTAGAGCCTTCAGCTATTCCAAAAATATCATCTGAGGCTGAAAATTACAGCTCTACTCGCGCCCACCCCCCCGTACTGATTTTTATGAAGCCTAGCGTGTAAATTGCCTGCACACATTGTTATGCACACACACACACATCCACACACACACACACATCCACACACACACACACACACACACACACACATCCACACACACAGTTATAGGATCTATAATAGCAATAAGGGGAGCAGTGATGAGTGAGCTGATCTCCAACACTGTGTGTTATCACAAGCACATTTGCACCCTTGAGTGTGTGAGTGTGTGTGTGAGTGTGTGTGAGTGTGTGTGTGTGTGTGTGTGTGTGTGTTATTTCTAATCTCTTTTTAATATCAGTGATTTGCATTTGCAAATTTCAAATTTGTGGACCTTCTGTACTGCAGACTAACACACCTAACTTATTACCTGTGTGTGTGTGTGTGTGTGTGTGTGTGTGTGTCTGTCTGTGTGTCTGTGCGTGTGTGTGTGTGTGAGAGAGACGGAGAGAGAGAGAGAGAGAGAGAGAGAGAGCTCCAGGTTCCTGGGATTAGACATGTAGTGAGCTCTAAAATAGTTCTGTATTGGATATAAGATCTGATATTCACACAGTTGCGTTTCTTTTTCAGTTGTTTGTTTGTTTTTAATCACAGTTTTCGATGCTATCAGAGTTAGCGTTCATGAACTGAATTATGGGATTGCCTGCTCTGGCGGTGGCTGAAGACCTCAGGATACAGGAAACACGGAAATACTCAGAGTACCAAAACATTTTAAACGAATGAGCATAAAAATACTACAGAACGTGACAGGAGAGAAACACTGCGAAATAACTAGACCATCAACATGAAAAACACGAACATGTGAAGTCTCGGAACGCAAACTGTAAATAGCGTGATTAATTCGAAATGAGACACGGGTGATTGGACGATCGCTACCCCAAAGTTCTGAATAATTACAGACCCTACGTCTAAATAAAACCATAATAAAAAATAAAGTGTTCACTATGACGTTTACCTGATTATCAGCACAGGGCTCATCCTACTGTCACTCATAATAATAATAATAATAATAATAATAATAGTAATAATAATAATAATAAAGATGATTGCGGTGTGTGTGTGTGTGTGTGTGTTGTGGTGGTTGTTCAGTTTAACACACAGATCTGTAGTGATGGATTGCTTCTTAATCTTTCTGACAGGGAGAACATTCAGTGTCTTGCGTTTTCACTTTAGCCGAAAACTTTAGCAAAAAAACCCTCCAATCCGCCACGAAGTGTTTGGTGACTAAAGCTTGTTTTTTTTAGTAAGCTACAATGCTAATACAGCTAACAATTACGAGCTAATGAGTGTGTACTGTCATAGTAGTGCTGACAGAGTGAACAGTTTGTTCTGAAATAAAGAATATAAACAATGTTTCCAATTTCAGTGTTTTTTAAAGGACTTCATACTCACTATATATGCTCACTACATAGGGTTAAATATTCACTATATATGCTCACTACATAGCACTAAATATTCACTATATATGCTCACTACATAGGGTTAAATATTCACTATATATGCTCACTACATAGCGCTAAATATTCACTATATATGCTCACTACATAGCGCTAAATATTCACTATATATGCTCACTACATAGGGTTAAATATTCACTATATATGCTCACTACATAGGGTTAAATATTCACTATATATGCTCACTACATAGGGTTAAATATTCACTATATATGCTCACTACATAGGGTTAAATATTCACTATATATGCTCACTACATAGCTTTAAATATTCACTATATATGCTCACTACATAGCTTTAAATATTCACTATATATGCTCACTACATAGGATTAAATATTCACTATATATGCTCACTACATAGCTTTAAATATTCACTATATATGCTCACTACATTGCGCTAAATATTCACTATATATGCTCACTACATAGCGCTAAATATTCACTATATATGCTCACTACATAGGGTTAAATATTCACTATATATGCTCACTACATAGCGCTAAATATTCACTATATATGCTCACTACATAGCTTTAAATATTCACTATATATGCTCACTACATAGCTTTAAATATTCACTATATATGCTCACTACATAGCTTTAAATATTCACTATATATGCTCACTACATAGGATTAAATATTCACTATATATGCTCACTACATAGCTTTAAATATTCACTATATATGCTCACTACATAGCGCTAAATATTCACTATATATGCTCACTACATAGCGCTAAATATTCACTATATATGCTCACTACATAGCGCTAAATATTCACTATATATGCTCACTACATAGCGCTAAATATTCACTATATATGCTCACTACATAGCGCTAAATATTCACTATATATGCTCACTACATAGCTTTAAATATTCACTATATACGCTCACTACATAGGGCTAAATATTCACTATATATGCTCACTACATAGCTTTAAATATTCACTATATATGCTCACTACATAGCTTTAAATATTCACTATATATGCTCACTACATAGCTTTAAATATTCACTATATATGCTCACTACATAGCTTTAAATATTCACTATATATGCTCACTACATAGCGCTAAATATTCACTATATATGCTCACTACATAGCGCTAAATATTCACTATATATGCTCACTACATAGCGCTAAATATTCACTATATATGCTCACTACATAGCACTAAATATTCACTATATATGCTCACTACATAGCGCTAAATATTCACTATATACGCTCACTACATAGCGCTAAATATTCACTATATACGCTCACTACATAGGGCTAAATATTCACTATATATGCTCACTACATAGCTTTAAATATTCACTATATATGCTCACTACATAGCTTTAAATATTCACTATATATGCTCACTACATAGCGCTAAATATTCACTATATATGCTCACTACATAGCGCTAAATATTCACTATATATGCTCACTACATAGCGCTAAATATTCACTATATATGCTCACTACATAGGGCTAAATATTCACTATATATGCTCACTACATAGCTTTAAATATTCACTATATACGCTCACTGCATAGCGCTAAATATTCACTATATATGCTCACTACATAGGGCTAAATATTCACTATATATGCTCACTACATAGCTTTAAATATTCACTATATACGCTCACTACATAGGGCTAAATATTCACTATATATGCTCACTACATAGCTTTAAATATTCACTATATATGCTCACTACATAGCGCTAAATATTCACTATATATGCTCACTACATAGCGCTAAATATTCACTATATATGCTCACTACATAGCGCTAAATATTCACTATATATGCTCACTACATAGCTTTAAATATTCACTATATATGCTCACTACATAGCTTTAAATATTCACTATATATGCTCACTACTGTTAGTGGGCTGTATATCCAATAAAAAAAATATTTTAACCTTAATAATTACTTTAAATTACTTTAACAACTTTAAATTAATAAATATCTAAAAATACACCATCAGCGACATCATAAATAACACGGATATATTCAGATGTCACGTGAGAAATGTGTTTCAACTGAATTAGGTTGAATTTTTTGCTTTTAAATACATAAATATTATAAAAAATGTAATAATATTCCAACAGCAAAATGTGTCGTGTTCAGTATTTTAGATCTTATTTTAGATTTTAAATTTCTATACATACGTGCATGTGTGTGTCACGTTCAGGTTTTATTTATTTATCTGCGTTAAATGTAGCTTTCATACGTCACATCGTTAATCACGTGCTTCGTATCCAGTAATGTCGGTGTGCTAAGTGCTAATTCAGTAAAGCTAAGCTATCAGGAGCAAACAGAAACGATATGAGATCATAGTTTATGTAAATATATCACTGCTGTACCGGCTGTGTGTATTACTCACACACACACACACACACACACACACACAGTATGTTTTCTTTGTAAGATTGCCCAGATAACCCCTGCGGAGTCTGTGCCAGTGCCAGAGGGGACACTGCGTGTGTGTGTGTGAGTGTGTGTGTGTGTGTGAGTGTGTGTGTGTGTGTGTGTGTGTGTGTGTGTGTGTGTAGATTGTAGCTGATGAAGGTATTTATGAACGTCTAGATGTAATGGTATCACGTTAAATCTCTCTGTCTCTGCAGTTGGTGAGTGGAGGTTCTATCGTTAACGCCGAGGCGGTATGGGATCATGTGACCATGGCGGACCGCGAGTTGGCCTTTAAGGCCGGTGATGTCATCAAAGTGCTGGACTCGTCCAATAGGGACTGGTGGTGGGGGCAGATCGACGACGAGGAGGGCTGGTTTCCTGCCAGCTTTGTTCGGGTAAGCACACACACACACACACACACACACACACACACACACGCACACACACACTCTCTCTAAATGACTATTTGATTGGTTGATGTAACTGAGATGTGTTGAGGAATGTATACTCTTCTCTTGGTATCAGGAATTCGGAGAATGTTGTAACGAGTTATCACTCAATAATACGCCAAAAAAAAACAGCCTTTTTTTTTTCCTCAATAAAAATGAAACATTTTCCCATAAAACTAAAAAAATAACACAAATCAGAGTCTAGATGTGTTTTTAATATAGAAAATTAGCAATTATAATAATACAGCAAAGTCATTTGGAGCTTTTTCATTTTGCGTTTTTTTTTTTTTTTTTTTTTTGCACATCATAATTATGCATCATTATGTAGCGCACACACACACACACACACATACACACACACACACACACACACCTGGTTCAAAGCTTCAAAATCCACACGTTCAATATTTTTAAAATTGATTTCAGTAACAGGAAAGGTGAATGTAAGTTTAACTGAAATAAAATGAGTAAAGAAATAAAACGAAACTTTCACGCTTCACAATGTATAAATTTAAATGTACTAGAATGTGAAAATGTTAAAAAGTTAGTTAGCATGTCCGGTGTCTGAATTACGCTCATGTGTATATTTGTGCGCTAATTTACATTGCTTTAAAAATAAATGAACTGAACTAAAACGAGTAAAAGGTGTAAGATCTTTTGTTTTCTAATCTAGAAACATTCCACAGAAAACAATAGGGCCTTTCGCACCGCAGGAACCTTTTCATAGTACCAGAACTAACTGTGGAACTACCCACTTTTTGTCGTTTTCGCACCTCCGGAACTGGGTGTGATTTTAGTACCGACTGCCTTTTTCGAGAACCAGATGAGCTCCTACTCCAGAGCAGGGTCTAACCAGCACAACTGGTACTATCCGTGACGTAAGCAGACGTTGATTGGCCAAACACGTACGAAAACGCCCTCACCCACCATGATTTAAAACGCCGTGTAAACATACTGTAGTGTCGACTTATTCCACAAGTATGGAGAACAGCGATAGATGGACGCGAGACACGACAGAAACACAGCTCCGATCACAGCGTCCTCCATCCTCCGGTTGTTTACGTTGTTCATGTTTGTTTCCGTTGTTGAACGCCGCGCACAAATGACGTCGCTGTCGACCGGCTTACGTCACTTCCTAGTGCCCGCTGTCGGTGCGAATGCAGCCCTTTAAACGGTACTGGGAAATAGTTCACGCAAAATCGCCCTGTACTTTAGTACCGTAAATTTAGTTCTGGAACTAAAGCGGTGCGAAAGGCCCTACACCATCATGTTGAAGCTAACACTGCTCTAACGCTAACTCCATGCTAGCTAATACACCTACGACATGCTGCTAGCCCCAGCACACACACACACACACACACACACACACACACA